>NC_041382.1:363401522-363442040 GCF_002162155.2 Triticum dicoccoides | reverse complement strand
GAGAGGGACGAACAAGGTTTTTGTGTCGGATGCGTGCGACAGAATTGAAGATTGTCGATGAGAGAGAGAGAGAGAGAGAGAGAGAGAACAGGAGTCCGGGAGAGGGGGAGGTCACGTTTTATGCATCAAAGACTGATATAAACCATGTTTTGATATAAACTTGCATTCAAATATTTAAATTGGAGAACATGTTGTCTGCAATCCACACATGAACGGATATATGCGTATATCAAACAAGTTCATTAATTTGACTTTCAACATGTTCATGGAGTACTATAATACTTTACAACATGCTACTCGATTGAGGTATTCAATTTTGGATTTAGTTCACTATTTTGACCTACTGGACGAGCTATTTCATTGAATCAAGATATTTCATTTTGGGTTTGATTCACGTTTTTTAGTGGGTCAACTATTTGTCATATAGTAAATCGCTAGCAACGAGCATGTAAAAACACATTACTCCCGAGCATCATCTCTCCATCTAAAAAAGAAGTGGCAAGCTAATATTTCAAAATTTGATCCGAATCGACTTGGTAAGGTAGACGTGGATGCTCGTTCTCCCAAAATTTGAACGAACCGTTTAACATCCTCTCTGCTTGATGGAATTAGCCCGAGCAAATAAATGGGAGACGCGAAATTACCGTCCTATGTGGGACACACATCAATTGGCCCGTTGTACATCAAGGGTAGGTTCGTAACTTCATCCAAGCGCGCCTTCTCCTCGGCCAAAATGACATGTGCTGAATAATTCATAAACCATGGTCGGCAAAACACGCTCTCATCGCCGGAAATAGCTCGCGCCCACTATTTCAAAACACGCTCTCCTTGCCCGAAATCGCTCGCGCCCACTATAGTTCAAAACACGCCCTCCTCGCCCAAAATCTCTCCCGCCCAGAGAAGCAAAGTTACTCTACTATACCCGACCCTCAGTACACAGACCCAAGCCGAGAAGCCTATAGGCAAGGGTAGAACTGTAACTCCCCCTCACATTTCATACAAATGCATCCGTAAGACATGGTTCCACTCCCCTCCCAATTTCCCCCGCCCGCCCCCATTCATACCTCGTGGGTGCCAAATCACCTTCTCCCCGGGAAGCTCCCTTCTCCCGAGCCGCGAAACCTCAGCCCCACCTCCATGGCGCCCCCACCGCAACAATTTCACAGTCGCTGATATAGGATGAAATCCTAGAGGGGGGTCTTTTCATACTTGGAGGGGGAAAAGGGCAAACTCTCAAGAACACAAAGAGGAAATCACTCAAACAATTCCCCAATTACACATCCACTAGAATAGCAATACAAGATCCACAAGTCACAAACACAATCAAAGGAAAGATACAATGGCAAAGTTCTTCCCACTCCTAGGAGATGAGGTTTTGAGGATAGTCTTCTCCTAGAGGAGGTCTTGAAGATAGTCTTCTCCTAGAGGAGGTCTTGAAATCCACTAGGATTCTTCCCAAAAGGGGACTTGATTCCACAAGTGGGAAGGTAGGAGGAGCAAAGCTCACAAATATCTTATCTCATACTTTTCTAACCCTAAACATAGCCCTAGGTATGGTTTATATAGTCTTGGGGTCGAGAGAGATGAAGAGGGGCTCGGTTTGGGGATCTCAGCCGTCCATCCTGGGTGGCCCGTGCACACGGGGTAAGTTGGGCCCGTGCGCACGAGGATCCCATGGGCACGGTACAGGCCCATGCGAACGGGGTGCTCCAACGCCAACTTCCTGGACAGCCCGTGGGCACGGGGTCTCGGGGGCCCGTGCGCACGGGGTCACCTGGGACTTCCAGTTTTCCTGGTGTTGCACTCCGTCTTGGTCCGCGTGGCCTTGGGGTGGTTCCTCTTCTCCTTGGGGGTGCACCTGAGCCTCTTGCTGGTGTTCCTCTTCGTACCTAATGAGACATAGCGTATCTTGGTGAGGTAGCAACAATGTTCCATTCGTATCCATATGCAAGCTAAGTAGGAAGGAGTTCACCTCGGTTTCCAAAGCACGTGTTCTCGCTCTTGTCATAGGTCCACGTGGGGATTGATGTGTCGGTGTAGAGTCCATGGGGATGATGGAAGGATGCTCCGCATCTTCTCCCCCCCCCCCCCTTGGGAGAGATCCGTCCACGGATCGTGACCTTCATCACCATGGTACTTTGCCAAGTCTTTGACGTTGAATGTGTCGCTCACATTGTACTTGTCTCGTGGGATGTCGACCTTGTAGGCGTTGTCGTTGTAGCGTGCGAGTACCTTGAATCGGCCATCGGCTCTTGGAAGTAGCTTGGACTTGCGCTCCTTGGGAAAATGATCCTTGCGGAGATGTACCCAAAAAACTAGGTCACCCGGTTGGAACACAATTGGGGACGTGCTGGTGTTGCGCTTGGTCGCGAGTCGTTGTACTTGGCGCTCTATGGTGTGCCCTATATCTTCATGCATCTTCTTGAGGTGGTTCACTTGGTCGCTCGCGTCCATGTTGATGCTCTCTTGTTGTGGTAGAGGAAGAATATCCAATGGGGACAATGGGTTGAATCCATAGACGACCTCGAAAGGGGACTTGCCGGTAGTCGAATGTGTTGCACGGTTGTAGGCGAACTCGGCGATTGGTAGGCACTCCTCCCACTCCTTGATGTTCTTCTTGATCAAGACTCATAGTAGAGTGGAGAGTGTACGGTTCGTCACCTCCGTTTGGCCGTCGGTTTGAGGGTGGTACGCCGTGGAGAAGAGTAACTTGATTCCGAGCTTGGCGCATAAGGTCTTCCAAAAGTAACTCAATAACTTGACGTCGCGGTCCGAGACGATTGTCCTTGGCATTCCATGAAGACGTAGTATGTCCCTTTGAATTTCTTTGGTTTCTTTGGGGTTGACGCGGTAGGGAGCTTTGTTCGGAAGCGGTGCTCGGGGGACGAGGTCGATGCGGTGCTCAATGCCTTGAAGTGGAGGTAGTCCCGGAGGTAGCTCATCGGGGAAAACATCTTGAAATTCCTGCAATAGAGAAGATAACACCAAAGGTAGATTGTGAGAGGTGTTAGTTTTTTGTGCCTCATCCTTGCACAATAGGACATAGTGTAGGACACTTGATGGGTTCTCACACACTTCTCTCATCTCACGTTTGGTGGCAAATAGGACTAAGTTTTTCTTGTCGCTCATCATGGAGGCAGTCAATTTGGGCTTGTGGAGCTCACTCTCTTTTTGGTGGCTCACTTTCTCACTATTCTCTCCACGATGGGTGTTTTGCTTGTCGGCAAGCACTTGGCTTGGAGACATAGGACGTGGCACAAACTCCTTCCCTTTCATCTTGAAGCTATAGTGATTTGTACACCCATTGTGAATGACACCTCGGTCAAATTGCCATAGCCGTCCAAGAAGAAGGTGGGAAACGGTCATCGGAAGCACATCACACTCCAAAGTGTCTTCATAGGCGCCGATCTTGAAAGAGACTTGTACTCGATGCTCGACTTGTATGGTGCCGGTGTCACTTAGCCATTGAACCTTGTAGGGGTGAGGGTGCTTCGTCTTGACCAATTGGAGTTTGGAGCATAGTTCTTCACTTGCTAAGTTGTGGCAACTACCTCCATCGGTGATGACCTTGATGGACCGTCCGTTGATGCCGGCCTTTGTGTGGAAGATATGGCATCTTTGATCTTCGTCTTGTTGATGTTGAAGAGTCAAGACCTTGGAGACAACAAGAGCGGTACTTGAATCTTCATCACAAAAGACTTGATCATCTTCGTCTTCGTTGTTCACTTGTCGGTGCATGGCCACTTGCTCAAGGGCTTCCATTTCTCCTTCACTCATGGAGTAGTAGGTTCCGTCATCGTTGAGGATCATGGTGCGCTTGTTTGTGCACTCGAAGGACTTGTGGCCTCGGCCTCCGCATGTGAAACATTTGATGGAACTTGTCTTGATGGTCTCATCGGTTGGAGTAGATGATGATGAAGCTTTCGGCTTGAAGTTGCTTGTAGTAGGAGGACGATTTGCGCTTGTCGAAGTCTTCTTGTAACTCGACTTGTCGCCGGTACTTGGTGATGCTCTAGTTGAGGTAGGAGTTGCCGAAGTCGCGGGAGCTTGATAAGAGGAGCCGTAGGTCTTGGACGAGTACTTGGCATATTTGAAATCATCTTGCACTTGGTGTTCCGCTTTGCTGGCTTGGTGCACTAGCTCGATGAGATTTGAGTATGGTTGGAAGTCGGCGATCTTCTTGATGGGATGGTTGAGGCCATTCAAGAAGCGTGCCATTGTTTGCTCATCATCTTCCGTGGCATTGGCTCTTATCATTGCAATATCCATCTCCTTGTAGTATTCTTCTACGCTCTTGGTTCCTTGCTTGAGTTGTTGGAGTTTCTTGAAGAGATCGCGGTTGTAGTAGGTAGGAACAAAGTGTGCTCTCATGAAATCCTTCATTTGCGCCCAAGTAGTGATGGGTGGATCACCTCTTGCCTCTTGGCGCTCAATGACTTGTTCCCACCAAATAAGGACATAGTCTTGGAACTCAAGGGATGCCATCACAATCTTCTTCTCTTCTTCATAATTGTGCAAACGGAAGATCTTGTCAACTTTCAATGCCCATGAAAGGTACTCTTGGAGATCCTTGCTTCCGTTGAACTTGGGCATGGTGAACTTGAGCTTGCCGTAGCATTGCTCTTCATTGTATTGGGGTCGGGGATGATGACGCCCATGTTGTAGATAATTGTTCAACTCGTGGTGCTCGTGGTGATCTAAATTTAGTTGTAGCAAAATGTATGATTAAAGGCCACAATGTTGATTTTTGCAAGGAAAACTGCCTGGTAGTTTTGCATCCTGAGCTGCATCAGTGTACTATCTCATATCAGTGCGTTTGAATACTTCGGTTCTGCAGTGGGTTTTTCGGTGTTTTTTTACTGTGTTGTCCTGTCGTATCCCTAGCTCTTACATCATACTCCCTCCGTCTGGATTAAATGTTGCAGAAATGGATAAAACTGGATGTATCTAGAACTGAAATACGCCTAGACCCATCCATTTATTTCCAGATGGAGTGAATACATGTCAATATGTCATTCCTTTCTATTCTTCATTACCTATTCCATCTCTGATGTAGCATGTTTTATAAATGAATCACCATTCTTCTATATAAGCCATGCAAGGGGAAGACGGCTATGTTAGAATCTGAAGGGTTACAAACCAGGTCTTTGCAAAAGATCCAAACGCCAAGATATAATAAACCAACTCCATTTTTCATAGATACTGCTCCAGCACAGAGAAACCCAACTCCCACTGATAATAAGCAGATTCCAGTGGCCAAAGAACTAGTCCTCTCCAGTCCAACAAAAGAATGTCAACTCCATTCTAAGAAGCGTGTGCGTATCCTCGCATCATGAAATTTTATAGCATTCTGATCATATTTTCTACATGTTTCTTACCTGTCTCTCTTTTAGAAAATAAGGTTAAATGATACAAGACTTCCTCCACTGGGATCGTATATGAGGAAAATATCTTGCGGGAAATCCCTGTGCTCCAGTGCTGATGTAAGTACCTGTTGTATATCACTATATTTTTACATCAGCATGTATTTTGTTAATCTGTGTGAATCTAACCTTTATCTGATCTAAAATTAGTTGTAGCAAAATATTAAAGGCGCCAATGTTGATTTTTGTAAGGAAAACTGTCTGGTAGTTTTGCGTACTGAGCTGCATGAATGTGTTATCTCATATCACGCACATTACTGAATTGTAGTGCTTCTCTGGTTGCCCATTCATTCATTGTGTCAATGTTGCTTTTGTATTACCTTACCTGGCTGATGATAGCTGTGCCATATTATGTTAATTTGGTGTAGGCTAGTCGCCCAAACGTTCGTTGTGTCAATGTTGCTTTCCTATTATCTGACTTGGCCAATGATAGCAATGCTAGTGTGTTAATTTTGTGCAGGCTGCTGAAGATAAGAAAACAAACTCTGAAAACAACAAGGCAACCCCATTGTTTCTTTCCAGTAAATCTTGGCCAGGTAAGATGGCAATAACTCATGATTAATATGTTTGGTTCTCGTCCTAATTTATGTTATGATGCAGTGGTCAAGACACTCTCCACTATCAATAATACAAGCCTGCCAAAATTGCCATCTGAATCTGTTCAGTATCCTCTGTATCGAATGCAACGGAATAAATGTATGTTTGTGAACCAATTAATGGCCGAAGCAATGATGGAAATGGTGGATGAATCAGAGGTGCAGAGTCGTGCGACACAACAACTGATCGATGTTTTCAGAGACAGTGTGGCAAAGCAGCAAGAACTTGCCCACATGCTTATGGGCGTTATTTGTGCTGAGGTTTGTGCTGAGGTTGCAGATTGTGACGTTGTAGATGGTTAGGTTCTGCTCATTTATTTGCACTGGCATCAATCTTTGATTGCCCAGTGGATGTAATTTCCTGTAATATATTCTGGATGTGCAACGTTATTCCCTATATGTCGTACCTTTTCTCGTCGTAATGGACTCAAATTATCTAATTTGTCCTAAAGACATGAACGAACTTTAGTGGGCCCATTAAGTTCATGGGCCGTTACTAGGCCGAAAGTTAATGGTCGACCCTCTTACATCCCAGATCGTTAACATGCCGACATCAAAGCGGGCAACAGGTGGCCCCAATTTATTTCACGGGCCATTAACAGGACGTTACTAAGTTTGGGCTACATATGGCCCAACTATACTGTAGGCCTTTAGCAGGCCGAAAGAGACATCGGGCTTGTATTGGACCATGAAGAGCATGTGCCGCTAAGAGGCCGAAAGTCAGGTCGTATTATAAACGGCCCAACTGTGTTGTGGGCCTTTAGCAGGACGAAAGAGAAACCGGGCTGGTATTGGACCATGAAGGGCATGGGCCGTTAAGAGGCCAAAACTAAGGTCCGACTACAAATGGCCCAACTCATTTATGGTCCGTTAACAGGCCGAAAGGCACACAGGGCCAGGAATTGGCCAACACTTAAATGGGTTGCTAAAAGGCCAAACTCAAGTCTGACTACAATTGGCCCAACTAATTTATGGGCCGTCAACAGGCTGAAAGTGACACCGGGCTAGAAATTGGCCCAACACTTAAATGGGCCGCTAAAAGGCCGAAACTCAGGTCCGACTACAAATGGCCCATCAGATTTATGGGTCGTCAACAGGCTGAAAGACACACCGGGCCGGAAATTAGCCCAACATTTAAATGGGTCGCTAAAAGGCCGAAAGATGTACATCCTGAAAATTGGCCCATCCATTAAATGGGCCGTTAACAAGCCGAAATCTCATCGGGCTGATATTGAGCCCAAATATATAGCGGGCTGTTAACGGGCTCGAACTGACGATGGGCTGCAATGGTGTCAAAACTTTAACGGGCCGAATTGTCACATCTCGTATGGGCCGTGGGCTTAAATGGACCTGACATAAGTAGGCCTTATATGGGCCGGCCTGCTAATTTTTACTGGGCTGGCCTTTTTCACCGAAATGGGCCACTTTTGGGCCGTGCCACGTGTCGACCTATCATAGGCGCCTCATGTCCAATGAGTGGATGACATCTGTCCCAATGATGAGCCGACACGTGTTTCCTCTAGCCAATGATGATTTTACACGTGGAAAATCCCCATTGGTCGGGGATGTTAACGGGTTATCGGATCCAAAACCCGACCTGATAGCTTAACGGCGTTCCGTTACGGTGGATGCCACGTGTTGGTCACCCTTGACGAAAGCACTTCTATGACGCGTGATTTATCGACATGGAAGTGGACATTTCTGTGATGATAATTTTGGTAATGTCATGGAACACTTCTACGACAGCACAGGTATGACTATCTTGATTCTCATAAATTTTTCATGGATGTACATGCATGACAAAAAACACGACCTACTGTGACAAACACGTATCATCACAGAAGTGTATTTTTTTGTAGTGAGTGGTAGAGGAAGAATGTCCAATGGGGACAACGGGTTGAATCCATAGATGACCTCGAAGGGGGACTTGCCGGTAGTTGAGTGTCTTGCGCGGTTGTAGGCATACTCGGGGATCGGTAGGCACTCCTCCCACTCCTTGATGTTCCTCTTGATCAACACGCGTAGTAGGGTGGAGAGTGTTCGGTTCGTCACTTCCGTTTGGCCGTCGGTTTGTGGATGGTATGTCATGGAGAATAGTAGCTTGATTCCGAGCTTGGCGCATAGGGTCTTCCAAAAATAACTCAAGAACTTGACACCGCGGTCCGAGACAATCGTCTTTGGCACTCCATGTAGGCGTAATATTTCCCTACAAAAGAGATTTGCAATATGTGAAGCATCGTCTATCTTATTGCATGGTATGAAATGGGCCATTTTTGAGAATCGGTCCACAACAACAAATACAGAATCTTTGCCGTTTCTACTTCTAGGCAAACCAAGCACAAAGTCCATACTAATATCTTCCCATGGATTATATGGAATTGGAAGGGGTGTATATAGACCATGATATTGAGCTTTGGACTTAGCTTTGCAACATGTCGAACATTGGGTGGTGAAGCGTGAGACGTCGCAGAACATCTTGGGCCAAAAATAGTTCTTGGAGAGCGTAGAAAATGTCTTGCCGCGTCCGAAGTGTCCCATTAGTCCTCCTCCATGAGATTCTTGCAAAAGTAACAAACGAAGAGAAGACTCGGGGATGCAAAGTTTGTTAGATCTCATAAGATAATCATCATTGATGTAATACCGTTCCCAAGATGTATGCATCAAACATTTGTCATAAGGAATAGCAAAAGTAGGATCATGCGCATACAAGTCTTTTATGTGCTCAAAGACTATTACATTCAATTCAAGTTGATTAACAAGCATGCATATACGAGAAAGCGCATCCGCCACGACATTTTGCTTGCCTTTGACATACTTGATGACATAAGAAAATGACTCAGTGAATTCACTCCATTTAGCATGACGCTTGTTCAACTTAGTTTGACCCTTAAGGTACTTAAGCGTTTCATGATCGGTATGAATGATAAATTCATGATGGCGAAGGTAATGTTCCCATTCACGCAAAACTCGCACTAAAGCATATAGCTCTTTGTCATAAATGGGGTAGTTGAGTTGCACTCCGGAAAGTTTCTCACTAAAGTATTCTATGGGGCGCTTCTCTTGCGTTAACACACGTACTATGCCATTACCACTAGCATCGCAATGAACTTTAAAAGGTTTGTCAAAGTTGGTTAATGCAAGCACGGGACCATGAGTAAGCAAATTATTAAGTTCATTAAATGCACTATCTTGATATGGTCCCCAAACAAAAGGCGCATTTTTCTTACTCAAAGCATGCAAAGGTGAAGCAATGGTGCTAAAATCCTTCACAAATCTATGATAGAAACCGACTAAACCAAGAAAACTACGCACTTGTTGCAAGTTGGTTGGTTGGGGCCAAGTTTTAATAGCATTGATCTTAGATTCATCTACATGAACACCCGTAGAATATACAACGAAACCCAAGAAAACAAGCTTATCAACACCAAAAAGGCATTTGTCCATATTAGAATAAAGGAGCTCTTTTCAGAGGGTTTGCAACACGGTCCTAAGGTGGGTGACATGATCTTTGAGAGATTTGCTAAAGACAAGAATATCATCAAAGTAGACCAGAACAAATACACCAATATAGGGTCGAAAAACAGAATGCATGAGTCACATGAAAGTATCGGGTGCTTCAGATAAACCCATTGGCATAACAAGCCATTCATATAAGCCAAATTTGGTCTTAAATGCGGTTTTCCTTTCATCACCTTCTTGGATGCGTATTTGATAGTAGCCACTTTTAAGATCATTTTTAGAGAAAATGGTGGCTCCGCTAAGCTCATGTAGCATATCATCTAGGCGTCGGATAGAGTCACGATAAAGCACGGTAATAGCATTGATAGGACGGAAATCGGAACACATGTGATATGTACCATCTTTGTTGGCAACAAGGATTACCGGGACGACACAAGGGCTCAAACTTGCTCGTACATGGTCGTTGTTGATGAGTTGTTGTACTTGCCATTGGATCTCCTTAGTTTCCTCAGGGTTGACGCAGTAGGGAGTCTTGTTAGGAAGGGTAGCTCCGGGGATGATGTCAATTCGGTGCTCGATGCCTCATAGTGGAGGTAGACCCGGAGGTAGCTCGTCAGGGAAAACATCTTGGAATTCCTGCAATAGAGAAGATAACACTAAGCGTAGATTGTGAGAGGTGTTAGCTTTTGGTGCGTCATCCTTGCACAAAAGTACATAGTGCATGACACTTGATGGGTTCTCACACACTTCTCTCATCTCACGTTGGTGGCAAATAGAACTAAGTTCTTCTTGTCGCTCATCGTGGAGGCACTCAATTTTGGCTTGTGGCGCTCACTCTCTTTTTGGTGGTTCACACTCTCATTATTATCTCCATGATGGGTTGTTTGCTTATCGGCGATCACTTGGCTTGGAGACATAGGTCAAAGGACGTACTCCTTTCCTATCATCTTGAAGCTATAGTTATTCGTTCGCCCGTTGTGGATGACACATCGATCAAATTGCGATGGTCGCCCAAGAAGGAGGTGGCAAACGGACATCAAAACTACATCACACTCCAGAGTGTCTTCGTAAGCTCCGATCTTGAAGGAGACTTGCACTCTATGCTCGACTTGGATAGTGCTGGAGTCGCTAAGCCATTGAACTTTGTAGGGATGTGGGTGCTTCATCTTGACTAAGTGGAGTTTGGAGAAAAGTTCTTCACTTGACAAGTTATGACAACTCCCTCCATCGACGATGACCATGACGGACCTTCCATTGATGCCAGCCTTGGTATGGAATATATGGCATCTTTGGTCTTATTCTTGTTGATGTTGAAGAGTCAAAACCATGGAGGCAACGAGAGCGGGGCTTGAGTCTTCGTCACAAAAGACTTGATCCTCTTCATCTTTGTTCACTTGCCGGTGCATGGCCACTTGCTCAAGTGCTTCCATTTCTCCTTCACTCATGGAGTCATATGTACCATCGTCGTTGAGGATCATGGTGTGCTTGCTTGTACACTCGAATGACTTGTGGCCTCGTCCGTCGCATGTGAAGCATTTGAAAGAACTTGTCTTGATGTTCTCATCGGTTGGGGTAGATGATGATGAAGCTCTTGGCTTGAAGTTGCTTGTAGTGGGAGGGCGACTTGAGGTTGTCGAAGTTTTCTTGTAACTTGACTTGTCACCGTTGCTTGTAGATGGCTTGGTTGAGGTAGAAGGCATTGTAGTCGTTGAAGCTTGGTAGTTTGAGAAACCATAGCACTTGGATGAGAACTTGGCATATTTGAAGTCATCTTGTACATGACGTTCTGCCTTGGTAGCTTGATGCACTAGCTCGATGTCAGGACCCCGACTCAATGCCACATCGATCTAGCATGTAACACCTCATATCACTTTGCGGCCTCACGCACGGTATTCCCACGGGTGTCGCCTTACCTTTGCCCGGGACCGTTTGCGCCTTTTGGCACACGTATATGACAGTGTCGCTAGCATCCATATGATAAGGAGCCCGGGCTGACATGGCTAGTCGTAAACCCAAAGTGGCACAAACTTGCAGGGACAGGCATCCATGACCCAGGATCGAACGTGTCGGTCATCAGCGAGTGAACCCAGGCTGTAGCACTGGGCTAGCAGGACTCCGGTGAACCGGGCTGTAGCGGGCTAACAGGACTCCGGTATTCATCGCGTGACATTTCCCCGAAGGGACAGACACAGGAACGAAGAAGGACACATGCTGGCCAGCCTAAGTGTTCCGGAGCAGTAGCAAGCTACCATGGCTCAGTGGAAACACTAGGAGACATTTCCCGGTAAGATAGGCTACCAAGGATAAACAACTAGGTTGTCAGATCCCACACATACCAAGCATTTCAATAACATACACACAATATGCTCGATATGTGCAAATACAACATGGCATCACAACATGACTCTACAACTCAAGTATTTTAATCAATAGGCTCCGAGGAGCGAGATATTACAAACATGGGTCTCATGACCCAACAATCAGAGCATACAAGTCAAAGCACAAGCGGAAGCTATCATGTCTGAGTACAGACATCTATAAATGAAAAAGGCTGAGAAGCCTGACTATCTATCAGATCCTGCCGAGGGCACAAGATCGTAGCTGAGGTATCAAGCTAAACGTCGAAGCCCACGTGGAACTACTAGCAAGACCGAAGTCTCTCTGCAAAACATAAAATAGGCAAACGTGAGTACAAATGTACCCAGCAAGACTTACATCAGAACTAACTACATATGCATCATTATCAACAAAGGGATGGTGGGGTTTAACTGTAACAAGCCAGCTTTGACTCGGTGGCTATCCTGAACTACGACTGCAAGCGACTCTTTGAGGTGGCGCACACGAGTCCACATATTCACCATATCAATACACCACTATGGATCCGCTCCCGTCTCCCTACGAGAACGCCGTCCATAGCACTCACGCTTATCTTGCGTATTTTAGAGTATCCACTTTCACTTGTCTATGAACTGATATAAGCAACCCAGAAGTCCTTTTCCGCGGACACGGCTATTCGAATAGATGATGTTAACCCTGCAGGGGTGTACTTCTTCACACACGCTCTCACCACTTACCGCCGTTTACACGACATGTACTCGGCAACCTTCAAGCGGAAGCCCAACGTGGGTGTCGGCCACGGCCTACCTAATCACCTAAGTCTCTAGTCCAGGTTTATCGCCTATTCGGGTTCCATCCATGAGGAGATCCGGCCGGAGTTTCGCTCACAGCCCCAAACGATGTGAACAGGGTTCCCGAGACACCAAACGGGCGCCCGGTACACCGTGCCACGTGCCTACCGCATCACAGCCCACCCCTACGGTCAGCGCTGCGCACGGCCTCCAGCATACTACAAACACCAGAAACTACTTGCAACTCGTGGACAGAGGACAAGGGTGATCAAGAAGCCGAGAGGGTCCATTGGTTTCGGGCCCAATGCGTGGTAGTAGCTGAATCATGGATCACAAACACAGAACTCAGTTCCTGAGGACGGCTGCAATGAGACAACCCACCATGTACTCCTACATGGCCTCTCACCGCTACCTTTACCAAATCGTGTTCACACACTTAGCTCACACACAGTAGGACATGTTCACACACCTCTGATTCATCCCGGATGAATCAGACCTGACACAACTCTAAGCAGTAGCAGGCATGACAAACAAGCATGAATGAGTAGGCACAACAGGGCTCAAACAACTCCTACTCATGCTAGTGGGTTTCATCTATTTACTGTGGCAATGACAGGTCATGCAAAGGATAAAGGGGTTCAGCTACCGCAGCAAGTAACAGATGAATCGATGTTGTCCTAATGCAGTAAAAGAGAGCAGGAGCGAGAGAGTAGGATTGTATCGGAATGAACAAGGGGGTTTTGCTTGCCTGGCACTTCTGAAGATAACATTGAGTCTTCATCAGTGTCAACGATCACATCATCGGTATCACGTCTATCGAGAGGGGACAAATACCGGTAACACAGAAGGAAACATAATCAATGCAATGCACAATATGATGCATGATCATGACATGGCAAAATGAATGTGTTTTGGGCTAATGCAACTAGCCACAGATTAAATGAAGTTGGTTTGTGTCAGGTCCCCGACTCGATGTCACATCGATCTAGCTGGTAACACCTTATATCACTCTGCGGCCTCACGCACGGTATCCCCACGGGTGTCGTCTTACCTTTTCCCGGGACCGTTTGCGCCTTTTGGCTCACGTATATGATAGTGTCGCTAGCATCCATATGATAAAGAGCCCGGGCTGACATGACTAGTCGTAAACCCAAAGTGGCACAGACTTACAGGGACAGGCATCCATGACCCAGCTTCGAACGTGTCGGTCATCAGCAAGTGGGTCCGGGCTGTAGCACTGGGCTAGCAGGACTCCGGTAAACCGGGCTGTAGCGGGCTAACAGGACTCCGGTACTCAAAGCGTGACATTTCCCCGAAGGGACAGACACAGGAACGAAGAAGGACACATGCCGGCCAGCCTAAGTGTTCCAGAGCAGTAGCAAGCTACCATGGCTCAGCGGTAACACTAGGAGACATTTCCCGGTAAGAGAGGCTACTAAAGATAAACAACTAGATAGTCAGATCCCACACATACCAAGCATTTCAATCATACACACAATATGCTCGATATGTGCAAATACAACGAAGCATCACAACATGACTCTACGACACAAGTAATCTATTCAATAGGCTCCGAGGAGCGAGATATTACAAACATGGGTCTCATGACCCAACATTCAGAGCATACAAATCAAGCACAAGCGGAAGCTATCATGTCTGAGTACAGACATCTATAAATGAAAAAGGCTGAGAAGCCTGACTATCTACCAAATCCTGCCGAGGCACAAGATCGTAGCTGAGGTAACAAGCTAAACGTCGAAGACCACGCGGAAATACTAGTGAGACTGAAGTCTCTCTGCAAAAACATAAAATAGGCAAACGTGAGTACAAATGTACCCAGCAAGACTTACATCAGAACTATCTACATATGCATCATTATCAACAAAGGGATGGTGGGGTTTAACTGCAGCAAGCCAGCTTTGACTCGGTGGCTATCCTGAACTACGACTGCGAGTAATTTTTTTGAGGTGGCGCACACGAGTCCACATATTCACCATATCAATACACCACTATGGATCCGCTCCCGTCTCCCTACGAGAACGCCATCCATAGCACTCACGCTTATCTTGCGTATTTTAGAGTATCCACTTTCACTTGTCTATGAACTGATATAAGCAACCCAGAAGTCCTTTTCCGTGGACACGGCTATTCGAATAGATCATATTAACCCTGCAGGGGTGTACTTCTTCACACACGCTCTCACCACTTACCGCCGTTTACACGACATGTACTCGGCAACCTTCAAGCGGAAGCCCAACGTGGGTGTCGGCCACGGCCTGCCTAAACACTCAAGTCTCTAGTCCAGGTTTATCGCCTATTCGGGTTCCATCCATGAGGAGATCCGGCCGGAGTTTCGCTCACAGCCCCAAACGATGTGTACAGGGTTCCGTGACACCAAACGGGCGCCCGGTTTACCCGGCCACGTGCCTACCGCATCACAGCCCACCCCTACGGTCAGCGCTGCGCACGGCCTCCAGCATACTACAAACACCAGAAACTACTTGCAACTCCTGGACAGAGGACAAGGGTGATTAAGAAGCCGAGAGGGTCCATTGGTTTCGGGCCCAATGCGTGGTAGTAACTGAATCATGGATCACAAACACAAAACTCAGTTCCTGAGGACGGCTGCAATGAGACAACCCACCATGTACTCCTACATGGCCTCTCACCGCTACCTTTACCAAATCGTGTTCACACACTTAGCTCACACACAGTAGGACATGTTCACACACCTCTGATTCATCCCCGATGAATCAGACCTGACTCAACTCTAAGCAGTAGCAGGCATGACAAACAAGCATGAATGAGTAGGCACAACAGGGCTCAAACAACTCCTACTCATGCTAGTGGGTTTCATCTATTTACTGTGGCAATGACAGGTCATGCAAAGGATAAAGGGGTTCAGCTACCGCAGCAAGTAACAGATGAATCGGTGTTGTCCTAATGCAGTAAAAGAGAGCAGGAGCGAGAGAGTGGGATTTTATCGGAATGAACAAGGGGGTTTTGCTTGCCTGGCACTTCTGAAGATAACATTGAGTCTTCATTAGTGTCAACGATCACATCATCGGTATCACGTCTATCGAGAGGGGACAAATACCGGCAACACAGAAAGGAACACAATCAATGCAATGCACAATATGATGCATGCTCATGACATGGCAATATGAATGTGTTTTGAGCTAATGCAACTAGCAACAGATTAAATGAAGTTGGTTTGAATATAATATTCAAATTCAAACTCCATATGTGATTATTCAAATGCCATTTAATTGATTTGTGCTAAACAGCAGCTATAAGTTGTTCTAACATGCATGAAAATGGTACAGATGGATTCCTTGAATTTTTCTGATAATTTTTCATATATAAATTATTGAATTTGGAGCTACGGTTGAATTTCTATGATTTATTGAAGTTTTAGGCATTTTCTGGAATTTCCTGAATAATATTAAATCCAGAAATGATTATGGCGTCAGCGCCACGTCACAGTGACGTTAGCAGGGTCAACTGGGCGCCCCAGGTCAAACCTGACGTGTGGGGGCCACACGTCAGTGACACAGGAGCTAATCCCGGTCAAACCCAGCGCTGACTGGGGTTTGACCAGGGGTGGGGCCCGCTGTCAGTGTCACTAGGTGTTGACTAAGTGCGTCATTAGCCCGAATTAATCTGCCACGTTACCCTCGCCGGAGTTACGCCGGCGGCGACCAAAACGATGGCGGAGCGTTTCGGAAAAACGCTACGGGGCTCCATTTTGAGCGCGGTTTGTGGCTACGGCTTGCTGGCGTTCTTGCGCATCTAGTGGTAGCAGCGACAGCAGCTGGGATGGCCTGAGTCGACGGCGACGAGCACTTCCGCGGCGGCCGGAGTTCGGGCACCCGCGGGTTTGGCATTGCGGTGCGCAGGAGGGGGAGCTGGTTGGTGTGTTGGGCTCCTGGGGGCTTTATGAGCACGGTGAAGCACTCCGTCGTGGGCATGCGCGGCTATGGCCACGGCTGCGCCATGGCCGGCGGCGAGAAACTCTCGGCCGCGGTGGAGGAAGGGGCTAGGGGATGAGCGCGAGCTTGAGGGAAGGGGGAAGAGGAAGAGGGGCTCACAGTGGACTGGACGGAGGGGTCGGCGAGCTCGGGGAAGCTTCTGCGACGGCGAATTTACGGCGGCGATCTCCGGGCACCGGGGATGAAGACAACGATGCTCCGGTCGACTGGGGCCTCCTCTGGTCGCGTGCGTCGGTGTGCAGCTCCATGGGGTCGGAACGGAGCTCCTGAGCTCATCAGAAGGGCGAGGGGTGGCCGGTGGCTATGGATGCGACGGCGGCGCCCTCCGGTGGCTCTCGGTGGTGCTCCAAATCGGGAGAGGGAGAGAGCCAGAGCGAGCAGAGGGAGGGATAGCGGTCGGGGACGACTCCGTGGCGTCTCTAGAGGGCTCGGGGAGGAAGCAGGAGGTGGCCAGGGGAAGCAGGAGGTGGCGCGCGCGGCGGCGTCGCGGTGTCTGTCCTCCTGGCAAGGAGGAAGACGACAGGGGGGGTGGAGATGGGCTGGGCTGGCCAGGTGGGCCTGGTGGGCTGCAGAGGTAAGTCCAGGTAAGGTTTCTCTCCTCTGTCTTTTATTTCTGTTTTGTTTTATCTAATTTATTTTGCCACTGTTTTGAATTTAAAATAATTCAAACAATGCCAAAAACTCCTCTGAATATTTTATATTGCTAGATGGACTCTTCCAAAAGCTTATAAAATATTTCAGGGGTATTTGAAATTATATTCTAATTATATGAATAAAATTCAAATTCAAATAGCTAATGAATTAAATCCAAAGTCCCAAAAATAATTCCTTAAAAATGTTCAATATTTTGGTTGGGACCAGAACCCCTACCAAAAATTATCAAACATTTAAGAAGAGCATTTTGGAGCAATGAATGAGATTTTTAGGGTTTTTGCCCTTCTTTTATTTAAGTTTTTGAGGCTTCCAAAATTCCTCAGTTCAGGTTTCAAAAATTTAAACATGATGCTCAGATGAGGTCTAGCCTAGTGCATAACAAGACCAGGGATGTGACACTCGATGAGGTTCGAGTATGGTTGGAAGTCGGTGATCTTCTTGATTGGGTGATTGAGCCCATTCAAGAAGGGATAATTAGATTTATGCCCCTAGTTGTGTCCCACTCTTCTATTTTACCACTAATTTCTAAAAGTCACCATTTCTGTCCAAGTCACTTTGCTCCTCTTATGCTTTTGCCCTTTGACCGTTTGACTGCCAGTTTGAAAACTGAAAGTGCTAGTGATCGACTAGAGGGGGGGGGTGAATAGGCGATTTTTATGAAAGTCTTCAAAACATGGAAGTTTTGAAGACAAATGATAGAAATAAACCTATTACCATGCAGCGGAAGGTAGACTACACTAGGCAAACCATAGTCAAGTATTCAATGGAGTGAAAGCACAATGACTAATAGGAGCTAGGCAGTAAAGATCAGGAAGGAAATATTGTGAAGCCAATCAGAACAAGCAGTCACTCAGTGAAGACAAAAGATAAATCAATCATACAATGACTTCACAAGGACCAACAGTAAGTAAAGGGAAGGGAAGGATGAAACCAGTGACTCGTTGAAGACAATGATTTGTTGGACCAGTTCCAGTTGCTGTGAAAACTGTACGTCTAGTTAGGGAGGCTGAGATTCAACTCAGAAGACCTCGTCTTCACCTTATTCCCCTTGAGCTAAGGACACCCAGTCCTCGCCCAATCACTCTGGTAAGTCTTCAAGGTAGACTTCCAAACCTTCACAGACTTCATTCACCGGCGATCCACAATGACTCTTGGATGCTCAGAACGCGACGCCTAACCGGTTGGAGGATTCACAGTCCTCAAGTGTAATAAGTCTTCAGATCACACAGACAGGAAGACTTAAGTGATGCCTAACACTCTTTGGCTCTGGGTGTTTAGAGCTTTATCCTCGCAAGGAATTCTCTCTCAAAGGCTTCGAGGTGGGTTGCTCTCAAACGACAAAAGCCGTGCACTAACTCTGAGCAGCCAACCGTTTATGGTTGTAGGGAGTGGGCTACTTATAGCCACTAGGCAACCCGACCTAATTTGTCTGAAATGACCCTTGGTCACTAAGGAACTGACACGTGTTCCAACGGTCAGATTTCAAACACACACGGCAACTTTACTTGAGCTACAAGCAAAGCTGACTTATCCAACTCTGGACAAGATTTGCTCTCATAGTCTTTACTCGAAGACATAGGATTTTGGTTAAGCATCACTTCAGTCATTCTGAATGGTTCACTTGGACCCCACTTAACAGTACGGTGGTTCATATGACTCAACAAAGAAGAAAAAGAACAACGAAAGAACTAAGTCTTCGCGCTCCATAGTCTTCATGCGATGTCTTCTCTTGTCATAGTCTTCAATGTGAATGTCTTCACATACCACCTTTGACTTCAATGTCTTCTTACATTTTTAGGGGTCATCTCTGGTAGGAAAACCAAATCAATGAGGGACTTCTACCTGTGTTATCCTGCAATTCTCACAAACACATTAGTCCCTCAACTAGGTTTGTCATCAATACTCCAAAACCAACTAGGGGTGGCACTAGATGCACTTACAATCTCCCCCTTTTTGGTGATTGATGACAAACAAGTTTAAGTTTTCAATGGGGAATAAAATATGTGAAATTGTAAAGGATAGGGGATTGTCATCATAAGTGGCAAAGGCTCCCCTTGAAAATGTGCATATAAGTAATTTGCTTTTGGTATGCAAATGCACATGGCAGGTTGTACTTGTGGAGATCCTCTTCAACTTATGATGACAATTCATCATGCAAGAAAAGTATGTGAAGATAATGACATGCATAATGAAAAATGGACGTCTGCAAAATGATCTAAGTGCAGAATTTATCGTCGCACATGCGGAATTTATCATCGCATCACAGAATAGCAAATAAGTAGCAGACGACCATCGAGTTTAAGTGTTACAACTCAAAGAACCAAATGTATCGAAAACGAGAGTTGTAAGCACTTGGCAAAAGTAACAAAAAGTAAAGCAACCACCCATATGGACCCGCTTGAAGACTATCAACTCATATGCTTCTCCCCCTTTTGTCAGTGAGGACCAAAAAGGTTTGAAGACATAGAGCGCCTACTCGTTCCCATGAGGTGCAGGCGAGGCAGCAGGGTCGTCGGTGAGATCCGGTGGTGCAGAGGAACTTGGTGCAGTGTCGTCATGCGCTGAAGTTGGAGGAGGTGAAGTTGCATCATCTTGATCATCGATGACTCTGGCATTTACGGTCGCGGCTGAGGACGAGTATTCAGAGTCTTCAAGTGAGGGAGTCCGACGCAAGTGAGCATTTCTGGGAGGAGATGAGTCAAACTTGAAGCGTTCGGTGAAGCCATCGTCGTGCAGATCAGCTTCAGCACTCAGTAGGGTCAAACTCTTCCATGACCTCCGACAGGTTTCATGAGTGACAAAGGCATTCTTGGTGGCAAGATTGCGAATGCGGTTGACATCCACCAAGAGGCTTTGCATCTGACGCTTAAGCCAGTCATGATGTTTGTCCTGTTTCTGATGCAGCGCGATGAGAAGCTCTCGGTCATTGAGGACACGAGATCGTCTTTGGTGCCTTTGCGCAATGGTGCTACCAGTGGCATCAGTTTGAGCACGAGGGGCATGTGTGTTTCCAGCAAGGGGATAAACACGAGACACTGCTGGAACTCCTTCAATGGGCTGGGTGAAGCTTTGGTGATCAGCATTGTGAAGATAAAGGGGATCATTAGCAGGCTCTGGGTAAATGGCTTCAACTGACAGATCAACCTCGGGCAAGAATATAAGATGATTGCGCGCAGACGGCTGATAGTTGAAGGCTGAGTGACGCTTGATCAGACGCATGACCCATGGAGCATACAATTTCAACCCAAAGATGTCGGAGCCAGACGCAGTCAACTGCCTGATGAAGAAGTCTTGAGCATTGAAGCTGATGCCATTGAAGATATAGAAAACCAAAGTCTGCATTGCTCCTTCAAGCTTCGCTGCAGATGAGTGTCCTTTGACAGGCCATAGAGTCTTCCTGATGATGTGGTAAATGGTGCGAGGCAGGTACTCTAGGTCTTCAACAAAGAACTCAGATGGGTATTCAGCGTCGTGAGGCAGAGGCTTCATCATGCTCAGCATTTGACTCATGTTGGGTTTTGGCTTCTGAAAGATGCTTTCCAAGGCATTTTGATGTTGTTGACAACCTGGTTCATAGTATTCACCAGGAGTGTGCAGGCCTGTGAGCTCAATGATATCAAGAGCTTTAGCTTCATGATGGACATTGCCTGTCATCCACTCAAGGACCCAAGTCTTCGGATCCCTGTTGTAGCCTCGAATATGAAGAGTGGCATATAATTGAAGCAGCAATTCTTCATTCCAGTGCTCCTTGTCAGTGATGAACTACAACAGACCAGAATCTCTGAAATAGTCCAATGCTTCTTCGAGGCAGGGCAGACCAGCTATAGCTTCAGAGTTAAGGCGCATATGTGGAAATATGCGCCCTTGATTGTATAGGACACATGAATAGTAGCTGCGCTACTGATAGCTCCAGAACTGATCTGAGGAAATGCGCGGTCTAGTATAAGGGTTCTTGGAGCTGTTGAAGAAGGTATTATGTGCCATGAAGCCATTCGCAGTGAAGACCCCAGGTGAAGTGGCAGTGCCTGGGAATCGTGGAAGTCTTGGCTTGGGCTTTTGGACTTGAGGCATGTGCTCAACGTGGTACTCAAATTGTGGACCAGCAGCAGGCGGAGGAGTCAGAATGGGCCATCGAACCATAACTGGCTGACCATGATCAAATGCCAGCTCCATTGTGTGAGGTCTTGGAGGGGGGACAGGGGCATTGGCATTGTCTTCATGGGCTTCAGGGGCCACATGTGCTTCAGGTACTTGGACCTCAGGTGCTGCAGCATTGACATCAGGTGTTGCAGCATTGACTTCTAGTGCCTCATTGGCTTCTGGCGCCTTAGTGGCTTCCGGCGCCATATTGGCGTCAACCATGACAACGTCATTGGCGTCAGCAGTGATATTGGTGGTTACTTCAGGGTTGTTAACCTCCACTTCAGAAGCTGGAGGGTCGGTCACGTTCTCCTCAAGAACAACATCTTGGTGAGACGGGGGTGTAGCAACTCTTGTGTCTCTTGGGGCTTCTTCTTCATCTTCTTCTTCATCGGCTGATGCAGCCGGAATGTCTTCAGCCATTTTGGCTTCGGGTTCAGACACATGCATTGTGGGAGTGACTTGGGGCCTTGGTCCTTTGCGAAGCCTGCTTAATACGGGCGACACTTGTGGAGATGGAGTGTGTTGGGCCACAAAGTCATCATCATCTTGCACTGTTGGGGTAGCTTGCGGTTGGGGAGAGCTTGGAGTGTCTTGTCTCTATGGGTGATCAGCCCACGATGCATCCTGAGCAGTTCGCGTCAGAGGACGACCAATGCTGATGAGTTCGCTGTGCGTAGGCACAGGCGATGATACCAATTGGTGCTTGATCTGAGGAAGAACTTCATCATCTTCAACATTGTCATGGTGACCAATGTCTTCAGCAGCGGTGGGGTCAACTGCTGGAATGTCTTCAGCTTCAGGAGCCTCTGTGGAAGCAGGCTCATGAATTACCATCCGTCATTCTTGATGCGAAGAGGCAGGACGAGCAACCGAGATGGGCTCAACAATAAGGGGCTCTGTGGGAGCAGCCCGATCTTTCTTGGTTTTGCGCTTCTTCTTGGAGGGAGCGACATCAGAAGCTTCAGGATGTTTCCTTTTTCTGGCTTCAGCCTCGGCAGCCCTTGTCTTCTTTAATTCTGAAGCCACTATGGGGACCTTAGGCTTCGAGCCTATCATACTGGCTGGGAAGGCAATGGGATGTGCTTCCTGCCTTGTTGCTTCGGGTTCGGCCACAGCTGGCTTCTTCTTCTTCTTTGCAGCCATCCTGGGATCGATGCCAGGACGCCCAAGAGCCTTGCGCTTTTCAGCTTCATTGTAGGCTTGCACGCACTTGTCAGCCAGACTCTTCATGCGCTCACGAGAACCTTTAGCTTCTTCGCGTTTCTTGAGAAAGGCTTCCTTGAGCTCGTGCAGCATAGTCTTGAAGTTCTTGACATCTTGCACGCTGAGCTTTGCCATGTGCTGCTTGAACTGAGCTTTCTCATAGTCGATCTTTTGCTTCAGTTCAATGATGCGCTGAGCTAGAGCTAGCTCAGAAGCAATGGCGCCAGTGAAAGCGACGCTGAGGCCAATTGGAAGTTGCAGATCATCAAAGCTGAGATTGGGGGTTTCAAACCACTCATCAATGAAGTTGTGAAGGATTGCTACGTTAAAGAGAGGCAAATCATTGAAGATTTCTGCTTCTTCTTTGCTCTTGATCAGTTGCTCAAGAGCGTCATCTGCAAGATCTTCATCACTGGACATATCAATGGTGTCGTTGCGCAGAATAGCAGCATCAGCCAGTTCTTGGCTGGTGGGTTGCAAGGGCATCTTTACTCTCAAGGGCTTGGAGATGCGCGACAAATCTTCAGACTGCACACTGTGTTCAGGAGGTGCAGTGGCCAGAGGCTTCGCCTGTAAGACCTTTGGTGAAGGAGCAGGCTTTGAAGCTTTAGGCTTCTTCAGTTTCTTTGGCTTCGGCGGTGCAGGTGCTTCATCAGATTCAGCGTCATCTGCAGGCTCATCCACGGCTGTCCCTTGAACCATGATATGAGTGATGAGACCTTCCAGGTTGTAGAAGGGCCCAACAAGATTGGGTTCAGCTTTGCATGTGCCATCAGCACGAGGAGCAGAGGGGCCTGGATTGAAGTATAAGCCTCGTGACTTCTTGTTCTCTTTGGCCGAGTTCCTGGCAAACTGAAGGTTGCGCTTGAACAGATTATCATCGCGGCACCACAGTAATGAAGATGGGTTTGGATCCGCAGGCTGCGGTCCACGGACCATGCAAGGATAGAAGCCTTGTTCAATGGATTCAGCTCTGGACTTGGGTTGAAGATTTCTGTATAGAATGTCTCCCCATGGTCGTTTGATGGCATTCTTCTCAGCATACTCCTGGGTCATGAACCTGTACTTGAACCACTATTGTGCCCAATATCTTCGAATCCATTGGATTCGAGTTTTTCGCTGATTGTAGTCCTCCTCTGGATCTGTCTTGTACAGCTCATAGAGGTCAGGAGGCAAATCTCTTGAGGTGTTGCCACGACGCTGTCTACCACCCTTTCTTGTAGGTTTCTATAGTGCCATGAAGCTTAAACTAAAGGGCTTCAACACGTTTAAAGGCTTCAAAGGCTTCCGCTTTCTGGTCAAACAGGAACTGGCTTCAGGAGAGTTAATGTGATGTTGTAAGAATTCTGCAAACGAATGCAGACTATAAGAACCAAGGGATTCTCCCATGGACATGTACCTGTGACAGCATTAAGGTGCGAGGGAAGGGGAAGAGGTCATATGCATTCTCAGAAGATTTTGAAGATAAATCAGTTTAGAAGACATTGACCTCATAGTGCAAAGACATTCACTCATAGATAGAGAGTTGGTTCCAGATTTGTACGAGTCCACGAATAAGTACAAGTAAGGAATCTAACTACTTTGTGAAGCATAAGTGAACATACTAGGCATATTATGAGATGCAGTATGAAATAGATCCGACTTGTGTGAACAGAAACTACTTGTGGTAGAAAGTGATGAATCTATAGGATCAAAGGGGCCGTAAAAAGGAAGTTTTATTTACCACACGAAGAACTGCTAGACGGAGTGGGAGAGGAGGCCGAGCAGTTCAATCCTCCGTGCCCTAACTTGGCGACGGAGGACACCTACGGCAACGGCGGAGAAGACGATGTCCGTGGCCGGCGTGAAGACGGTGTCGGTGAGGTCGCGGCAGCTAAGCGCTTCGTCGCCGGCGTCGTCGAGGGCTAGAGGTGGCGCTAGGGTTTGTGCGAGAGTGGAAGAAAGGATAATGACTGTGGTGAGGTGTGTATTTATTGGGTCAGGGACGGCACAGTGTTATTACACAGGTGCCCCTGGCGATTCACATCTGAAGGACACGTGGCCATCATGCAACATGTCAGAGGTTGTTCCACGTTCCCACGCACGCCTGGATTGTCGGGTGGTCGTTCCCACTTCTCCGAGTTTCAGGTGAAGTTATTAGCATTGAAAACAGACTTAATGTTTGTGTCTGTATATTCTGCTGACTAGGACACAGAGAAGACATTCGATAGTTTCAATAGAATGCATATGATTTGGACAGATAGAGTTTGAGATAGAAAGCATAGAGAGATTAGGGTCCGATCACATTCACTTAGTTCAAAAGATTCAACAAGGAAGACATAGCTATAAGTGAATGATGTAGAGGACAGAACACTAGTATGTATATATCAGAAGACAATCAAGTCAACATAGTGAAGATAATCATGAAGACAAGTTGAAAATGAAGACAAACAAAATGTGAAGACATAGCACATGTAACGCCATGGGTAAAACACTTCAAACAGAAGAATTTGGTGGTGGCGTTACCCACCGTATAGGAAGTATTAGACCCAGACACGGCGCACAATTATCGTGGCACTCCGAAGTCAAATTCCACGTTAATGTATTCACACTCAGAATGTAAGTCTTCATTGATTGAAGATATTCTTTACCTCGTGTGTTGCACATCTAAGTCATCAACATGCATAAGTGTTAGGATGTGTGCCTGAACACAGGACATTTGAGGATTCCAAGATATTTAGCTCACACCATAACTTGCAAAACCTCTTCTCATCCAAGGGCTTGGTGAAGATATCTGCCAATTGCTCTTCAGTGTTGATGTGTATGATATCAATATCTTCCTTCACAACATGATCTCTGAGAAAGTGATGACGAATTTCAATGTGCTTTGTCTTCGAGTGTTGAACTGGGTTGTTGGCAATCTTGATGGCGTTGTCGTTGTCGCAGTAGAGTGGTACTTGCTTCAGGTGAATGCCATAGTCTTTGAGTGTTTGCTTCATCCATAGAAGCTGAGCGCAGCAAGATCCACCAGCAATGTATTCAGATTCAGCAGTGGAGAGAGATACACAGTTCTGCTTCTTTGAAGACCAACATACAAGTGATCGTCCCAGAATATGACATGTGCCTGATGTCGACTTGCGATCCACCTTGTCACCAGCATAATCAGCATCCGAGAATCCAACTAGATCAAACTCTGAGCCCTTTGGATACCATAATCCTAGTGTTGGGTGTGAGTCAAATATCTGAGAATTCGCTTCACAGCAAAGTGATTCGATTCCTTTGGTGCCGCTTGGAACCGGGCACACATGCAAACACTAATCATGATATCTGGCCTAGATGCACATAAATAAAGTAAGGAACCAATCATGGAGCGGTATACCTTTTGATCGAACTCTTTACCATTGTCGTCGGGACCCAGATGATGTTTGGCTGGCATTGGCGTCGTGTAGCCTTTGCAATCTTGCATTCCAAATTTCTTCAGGCAGCCTTTGAGGTATTTCTCTTGAGATATAAAGATGTCGTTGCGTTGCTGACGTATTTGAAGACCAAGGAAGAACTTCAGATCACCCATCATGGACATCTGATATTGCTCTTGTGTCATATATCCAAACTCGTCAGTGTATTTCTGATTGGTGCAGCCGAAGATAATGTCATCCACATATATTTGGCACACAAACAATTCACCATCATATGTCTTCATGAAGAGAGTGGGGTCGAGGGAACCAGGTTTGAAGCCTTTGCTCTTCAGGAAGTCTTTGAGTGTGTCATACCAAGCCCTAGGGGCTTGTTTGAGGCCATATAGTGCCTTGTTGAGCTTGTACACCATATCAGGATGTTTTGGATCTTCAAAGCCAGGCGGTTGTGCAACATACACTTCTTCGTCAATCTTGCCATTGAGAAAAGCGCTCTTCACATCCATTTGATGCAGAAGAATGTTATGATGATTTGCATAGGCCAGCAGTATGTGTATGGCTTCAAGTCTAGCCACAAGAGCAAATGTCTCATAGAAGTTAATCCCTTCAACTTGAGTATATCCTTGAGCAATGAGACGAGCTTTGTTTCTGACAACTTGACCATGCTCATCTTGCTTGTTGCGATATATCCATTTGGTGCCTATTATATTGTGCTTGCGAGGATCAGGACGCTTAACCAGTTCCCATACATTATTCAGCTCAAACTATTGAAGCTCTTCTTGCATAGCTTGAATCCATTCAGGTTCCATGAAGGCTTCATCAACTTTCTTGGGTTCAGATATTAAGACAAATGCAAAGTGCCCACAGAAATTTGCTAGCTGTGTTGCCCTTGAACGAGTGAGTGGACCTGGTGCATTGATGCTATCAATTATTATCTCAATATGTACTTCATTTGCAACACGAGGATGTACAGGACGAAGATTTTGCTCTTGCTGATCATTGTCATCGCTAGAAGGATTGTCTTTAGGCTGAGCATTGTCTTCAGGTTGATCATTGTCTTCAGGTTGATCAGGTGCGGAGATGATAAGTTCCTCTTCAGGCTGAGCTTCAGAAGGTATGATTTCTCTAGTTCCCATAAGTTTGATTGATTCGCTGGATGGAACTTCATCTAGCACATTTGGCAGGTGCTTTCTTTGCGAGTCGTTAGTCTCATCGAACCGCACATCCACAGTTTCAACCACTTTATAGTGAAAGAGGTTGAAGACTCTGTAGGAGTGCGAATCCTTTCCATATCCAAGCATAAAACCTTCATGTGCTTTTGGTCCAATTTTGAAGTGTGATGTGGATCCTTGATCCAGCACCTGGCACCAAATACTCTGAAGTAACTGAAATTTGGCTTCTTGCCAGTAAGGAGCTCATAGGATGTCTTGTTCAGAAGCTTGTGAAGATAAACACAGTTGATGATATGGCATGCAGTATCAATGGCTTCAGGCCAGAATTTTCTTGGAGTCATGTATTCATCAAGCATCGTCCGAGCCATCTCAATAAGTGTTCTGTTCTTGCGTTCGACGACGCCATTCTGTTGTGGCGTGTACGGAGCTGAGAATTCATGTGTGATGCCCAAAGTATCAAGATATGTATCTAGGCCAGTGTTCTTGAATTCAGTGCCATTGTCACTTCTGATGTGCTTTATCTTGACGCCATAGTTGTTCATTCCTCGATTGGCGAAGCGTTTGAAGGCATCCTGCACTTCAGTTTTATAGAGGATTATATGCACCCAAGTATATCTTGAATAATCATCAACAATGACAAAGCCATAGAGACAAGCAGTAGTAGTAAGAGTTGAGTAATGAGTGGGACTGAAAAGATCCATGTGGAGCAGTTTGAAGGGTTGAGTCGTTGTCATGATTGTCTTCGAGAGATGCTTGGCCCTCGTCATCTTTCCTGCTTCACAAGCACCGCATAAGTGATCCTTCTTGAACTTGACGCCCTCGATGCCTATGACATGCTTCTTTCTTGCAAGAGTGTGCAAGTTCCTCATGCCATCATGCCCTAGCCTCTGATGCCAGAGCCGGCATTCTGAAGCTTTTGCTAGAAGACATACGGCAAGCTGTGGTCCTGCTAAGAAATCTACCACATACAAATCATCTTTCCGATACCCTTCAAACACTAGAGACTTGTCAGATTACATTAGAACAAGGCAACGATATTTTCCAAACATCACAATCATGTTTAAATCGCAAAGCATTGAGACAGACATTAAGTTGAAACCAAGGGATTCAACAAGCATGACTTTATCCATGTGTTGATCCTTTGAGATTGCAACTCTACCTAGACCCAATACCTTACTTTTACCAGTGTGAGCCAATGTGATGTGACTTTTGTCAGATGGACGTAAGGTTGAGTCCATAAGAAGGCTTCGCTTGCCAGTCATGTGATTGGTACACCCACTATCAATAATCCATTCTGAAGCAGCTGGTGTCGTACCCTACAGTGCAGTTAGGGGGATAGGCTTCACGAAGAGAATTGTGAAGCAAAAACATTTGACGAGCCAGTGGATTATGAAAGCTTAGATCAAGATTAGGACTGATAGGGCAAGTAGCAAGCGACTCAGGAACAAAGTACATAATAAGACCATTTGGGCATTTGATCTTGCGCCCTACAAGATGTTTAAGGTCCCCAGCAATAGCTTCAGACGATTTTGGTTTTCGGCTGGAGACATTTCCCTGCAAAAGAGAGTTAAGCTTTCTTAGCCACCCACATCTTCAAGGGTGGCTTCGAAGCAATGAGTCTAAGTGCAGCATCTGAGAACTTTGGCTTTGGAGCCCTAGCAAAAAGTCTTGCAGGTGGACAATAGTACTCATAAGAATAAGCAGAATAGTTCTTGGTCTTATGAACATGGCGGTTTGATGAAACGCGCTCATATTCACAGGCCTGAGTATGGCTTCCCTGCAAAACATTTGCGTTAGTGCGACTTAGGTGAGCCCTTTGTCTATATGAAGCCTTTGGACCATATGAAGCCTGTGGTCTGGGGTTTGTCTTCTTCACCTGTGGTGTCATCATGACATCATTCATAGGAAGATTCTCCAAACACCTTTTCGGCACCCAGACCTTCTTCATAGGCGGTCCATTCCTGCAGTTAGTACCAATATACCTGGCAAACACTTCACCCTTCTGATTCTTAAACAGTTTATAGTTTGCATCAAAGGATTAATCAATAACAATGGGATTAGCACAAGTGAAGCCAGATAGGGTGGATGGATCCACTGAAGGTCCCTTTGTAGCAACCCATGTGGTTTTGGGGTACTGCTCAAGTTTCTAGTAAGAGCCATCAGCATTCATTTTCCTTTCGAACCCAACACCCTCTTTCCTAGGGTTTTAGTTCAGGATCTACCTTTTGAGGACATCACATAGTGTCTCATGCCCTTTGAGGCTTTTGAACATCCCTGTTTCAAGCAATGTCTTCAACCTAGCATTCTCATCAGCAATAGCAGTGGTGTCCTCAGGAGAGGGGTTAGTTGGCACATCAGCAGTTGAAGATATTGCAATAGTAGCAGCAGTAGAACAACCAGCAACAAAAGTAGCGTTGTCATGCTCAATACATTTAATACATGGTGGTTCAAATCCTTCCTGAGCTGAACTGATCTGTTTGGTGCGAAGTGACTCGTTTTCCTTTTGGAGATCTTCATGAGCCGCTCTCAATTTCTCAAGATCTTGCTTCCTTTGAAGATAATCATAGGAAAGCTTTTCATGAGTTGTTGAGAGCGTTTCATGACGACTTTCAAGTTCCTCATACTTAACGTGAAGATTTTTTATGTCTTCAATTAAGGACTGAGATCGAGTCATTTCAGTGTCTAACAGGTCATCACTTTTGTCTAAAAGTTTTTGAATATGTTCCATAGCTTTCTCTTGTTCAGTTGCAATTTTAGCAAGTGTTTTGTAGCTGGGTTTGGAACCACAATCAGAGTCATCTTCACTAGAAGTTTGATAGTGAGTAGTGCGTGTGTTTACCTTGGCACCGCGTGCCATGAAGCAGTAGGTAGGAGCGGAGTAGTCCTTGTCATTTGCATCGGTGTCGGTGACGGAGTCATTATCTTCAGTGTTGAAGATGGACTTGGCAACGTATGCTGTAGCCAGACTCGCAACGCCAGAATCGGACTCCTCCTCAGACTCCACCTCCGCCTCCTCAGAAGCGGACTCCTCCTCTGAATCCATTTCCTTGCCAACAAATGCACGTGCCTTTCCAGATGAGCTCTTCTTGTGTGATGAAGACTTTGAGGAGGACTTGGAAGAAGACTTTGAGTATTTCTTCTTCTTCTTGTCGTCAGAATCATACTCCTTGCTCTTCTTTTTCTTCTTGTTCTCATTGTCCCACTGCGGACACTCAGAGATGTAGTGGCCAGGTTTCTTGCACTTGTGGCATGTTCTCTTCTTGTAGTCATGAGCAGAAGCTTCATCATTCCTTGAGCTTGATCGCGAGGACTTTCTGAAGCCTTTCTTCTTGGTGAATTTTTGGAACTTCTTCACAAGCATAGCAAGCTCCTTTCCAATGTCTTCAGGATCATCAGAACTGCTGTCAGACTCTTCTTCAGATGAGGAGACAACTTTTGCCTTCAAGGCACGAGTTCGCCCATAGTTGGGACCCTAGATGTCTCTTTTCTCAGAAAGCTGAAACTCATGTGTGTTGAGCCTCTCAAGTATGTCAGACAGATCGAGTGTTTTGAAGTTAGGATGTTCTTGAATCATCAGGGCTAGGGTGTCAAACGAGCTGTCAAGTGATCTCGGGAGTGTCTTGACAACTTCATGCTTGGTGATCTTAGTGGCGCCGAGGGCTTGAAGCTCATTTGTGATGTCAGTGAGTCGATCAAACATGAGCTGAACATTCTCATTGTCATTTCTCTTGAAGCGGTTGAAGAGGTTGCGAAGGACACTGATTCTCTAATCTCTCTGGGTTGAGACGCCTTCGTTGACCTTGGAGAGCCAGTCCCATACTAGCTTAGATGTTTCCAAAGCACTCACACGGCCATACTGTCCTTTGGTCAGATGACCACAAATGATGTTCTTGGCAGTGGAGTCCAGTTGAAAGAACTTCTTGACATTAGCAGCGGTGACACCTTCACCAGCCTTGGGAAAGCCATTCTTGACGACATACCAGAGGTCGACATCAATGGCTTCAAGATGCATGCGCATCTTATTCTTCCAGTAGGGATATTCAGTTCCATCAAAGACTGGGCACGCAGCGGAGACTTTGATTATCCCTGCAGTCGACATAGCTAAAACTCCAGGTGGTTAAACCAAATCACATAGAACAAGGGAGTACCTCACTCTGATACCAATTGAAAGTGCTAGTGATCGACTAGAGGCGGGGTGAATAGGCGATTTTTTATGAAAGTCTTCAAAACATGGAAGTTCCGAAGACAAACGATAGAAATAAACCTATTACCATGCAGCGGAAGGTAGACTACACTAGGCAAACCATAGTCAAGTATTCAATGGAGTGAAAGCACAATGACTAATAGCAGCTATGCAGTAAAGATCAGGTAGGAAGATATTGTGAAGCCAATCAGAGCAAGCAGTCACTCAGTGATGACAAAAGATAAAGCAATCATACAATGACTTCACAAGGACCAACAGTAAGTAAAGGGAAGGGAAGGATGAAACCAGTGACTCGTTGAAGACAATGATTTGTTGGACCAGTTCCAGTTGCTGTGACAACTGTACGTATGGTTAGGGAGGCTGAGATTCAACTCAAAAGACCTCGTCTTCACCTTATTCCCCTTGAGCTAAGGACACCCAGTCCTCACCCAATCACTCTGGTAATTCTTCAAGGTAGACTTCCAAACCTTCACAGACTTCGTTCACCGGCGATCCACAATGACTCTTGGATGCTCAGAACGCGACGCCTGACCGGCTGGAGGATTCACGGTCCTCAAGTGTAATAAGTCTTCAGATCACACAAACAGGAAGACTTAAGTGACGCCTAACACTCTCTGGCTCTGGGTGTTTAGGGCTTTATCCTCGCAAGGAATTCTCTCTCAAAGGCTTCGAGGTGGGTTGCTCTCAAACGACAAAAGCCGTGCACTAACTCTGAGCAGCCAACCGTTTATGGTTGTAGGAGGTGGGCTATTTATAGCCACAAGGCAACCCAACCTGATTTGTCTGAAATGACCCTTGGTCACTAAGGAACTGACACGTGTTCCAACGGTCATATTTCAAACACACATGGCAACTTTACTTGAGCTACAAGCAAAGTTGACTTATCCAACTCTGGACAAGATTTGCTCTCATAGTCTTCACTCGAAGACATAGGATTTTGGTTAAGCATCACTTCAGTCATTCTGACTGGTTCACTTGGACCCCACTTAACAGTACGATGGTTCCTATGACTCAACAAATAAGAAAAAGAATGATGAAAGAACTAAGTCTTCGCGCTCCATAGTCTTCATGCGATGTCTTCTCTTGTCATAGTCTTCAATGTGAATGTCTTCACATACCACCTTTGACTTCAATGTCTTCTTACATTTTTAGGGGTCATCTCTGGTAGGAAAACCAAATTAATGAGGGACTTCTACATGTGTTATCCTGCAATTCTCACAAACACATTAGTCCCTCAACTAGGTTTGTCGTCAATACTCCAAAACCAACTAGGGGTGGCACTAGATGCACTTACAAAAACTTCATAACTAATTCATACTGAATCAGAAAAATGCAAATAAGATACTAAAATGTTCAAAAAAACATCACCTATATGTCAATGTCATTTGCATTCATGAAAAAGTGTTGGAAAGTGCACATCCGAGTTTTAGCTCTTTTGATACCACCATGAATAGTAAAATCTAAAAAAATTCAAAAAATATGGTGGCAAAGAATGAAAAAATTTCTAAGTGCTTGCCAGGTTTCATCGGGGAACGACATTCGTGGAAGTCATGGCAAAAAATAATCTATTTTGGAGTGTTGATTGTTTTTTCTCCTGGGGCACCCCTGAATGTCATTCCCTGACGAAACTTGGCGAGCACTTAAAACATTTCTCATTCTTTGCCACCAATTGTTTTTGAATTTTTTTAGATTTTACTATTCATGGTGGTAGCATAAGAGCTAAAACTCGGATGGGCACTTTCAAACACTTTTTCATGAATGCAAATGACACTGACATATAGGTGATGTTTTTTCGAACATTTTGGTATCTTATTTGCATTTTTCTGATGTAGTATGAATTAGTTATGAAGTTTTCAAACAGACAGTCAAACGGTCAAAGGGAAAAAGCATAAGAGGAGCGAAGTGACTTGGACAGAAGCGGTGGCTTTTGGAAATTAGGGGTAAAACAGCCGAGTGGTACACAACTAGGGGCATAAATCTAATTATCCCATTCAAGAAACGTGCCATAGTTTGCTCATCATCTTCCGTGACATTAGCTCGTATCATGGCAATCTCCATTTCCTTGTAGTATTCTTCAAAGCTCTTGGTTCCTTGCTTGAGGAGTTGGAGTTTCTTCAAGAGGTCGCGGTGGTAGTATGTTGGCACGAAACGTGCTCTCATGACATCCTTCATTTGCACCCAAGTAGTGATGGGTGGTTCACCTCTTGCCTCACGGCGCTCAATGACTTGTTCCCACCAAATGAGTACATAGTCTTGGAACTCAAGGGATGCCATCGCGATATTCTTCTCTTCCTCAGAGTTGTGCAAGCGAAAGATTTTTTTCAACATTCAATGGCCATGAAAGGTACTCTTCGGGATCATTGCTTCCATTGAACTTGAGCATGGTGAACTTTAGCTTGCTTTATCGTTGCTCTTCTATGTGTTGGGGTCGAGGGTGATGATGTTCTTGCCGAGGAGGATTGTCTCCCTCAACTTGCTCTTGTCTTGGAGGATCTCCATTGTCTTCTTGCTCTTGTTGAACTTGGGGTTCTTGGCGAGGAGGTTGTGGAACTTGAAAATGCACTCGAGCTTGATAGTTCCTCTCTTGGATTTCTTCGCGAAGCACTTCTTGTTGCTCACCAGCTTGCCGATTGCGCGTGGCTACGGCTCGACTAGAATCTCGGAGGGCATGTTGTGCCTCAAGTTCTTGAGCTTCCCATAGTTGATGTTCTTGATGTTGTGCCTCGGCATCTTGTGCATCTTGGTGTAGTTGCGCTCGTTTTTCCTCTTCTTGTTGGTGCTGGCGTTGCCATTCTCATGCTTTCATAAAAAGTAGCCTGGTTTGATGGTGTTGTTGATCTTGAGAGGTGTTGTCATGTAGAGGGTTGTGGTTTGCTTGACGGTCTTGGTGCGCGGCACGCCAAAGAGTGTACTTGAGCCATAGATTGTGTCGTCGGAGTGTCGACTCGAGCGGCTCCATCTTGAGGAGGACGAAGTGGAAGAAGAGCGATTGAGCAACAAAGCATGAATCTTTTCCATTCTTGTGTCATTCTCTTGTTTGTGGTAATCGAGCTTGCGGTCGAAGAGTCGCAAGTCGGTGGCGAGATTGTCGATGCGTTCGTTCATTGCTCGTTGTGCACCAAAGAGGTGGCTCTTTGTGACGTAGGAGGACATGTCGTTGTCTTGCTCGATGAAGAGTGGGTTGGTAGAAGTACTTGGCCTATCCATCATTCCAAGCAAATATGTGAGTGGGAGAAAGAGAAGAACTTATACCAAATATACCTTGACCGATGTTGAAGATGGATCAATGATCACTCAAATGTGGAACAAGGAAATAGCACAATTGGTACCACGTCTTGTCAATTTCTCACACCTACACAAGTAAAAGCTTATGGTGGAGCTCGGTTAGGATGGTGTCACAAAATTTGATGCAATTGTTACTAAGCTTCAATAATGTTGGATAAGATTCATGGATTTGAATATGCAACAAGTAGACCAATAGCAAGATATTGTACACGGGAACTCACACACGGGGAGATAAATGGGGTCGTGCAACCAAGGAATGAGCCAAAATGTGGAATCCACGAAAGTGCTCTTGTTGCACAACACTAAAGAGACGCTAGCACGATTGCACAATAGGCGGATACGAAGACTTGTGCACAACCTACTAAGAAAAAATGCAACGACTTCTATCCCAAGTATGCTCTATGTATGGTATTCCGATGATATGATCCAAGATGATCTAGTATGACAATCTTAATGTAGTATGATGCTATGGTTCTTGCTTAAAAGCTCTTTGTTTATCTTTCCCTTTTGCTTAAAAGCTTGTTTGGCTCTTTCTCTCTGGAGCTCTTTTCTCATGCAATGCTTCATGAACCAAGATAGCAATTGTGTATGCAATGACAACTTTGTGACACAAAATATGATACCAAGATATGTACCAAAATGATATGGTAAGTATGCAATATGAAGTATGACCACTAATGTGCACAAGTTACATTGCCGGAAATACTCAGAGGCTAGTCTCGACGGGTAAGATATGCAAAATTGGGCTATGGTGGTTATCAATGTAATGGAAAGAGTGTATAATGATGGGGTATCACGAAACCAAGAAGAGGTTACCGTTCTTGCTTATGGTATGGTGTCAAAATTGTGGAGTGGTTGTTGTCGATGACGAATCCGTGGCGAAGATGAGTGGCGGTGATGTTGATGTTGAACCGTCCCTAAGTAGCCCAAACACATTAAGAAATGGGAGCCGCAACTCAAATTCTCAAAGTAAAATGTGGGAAAATTTTGTCAGAGTGCGAAGCGAGTAAGCAATGGTGGTTGCGGAAAGCGAGTGTGGTATTGGTGTGTGTATGTGTTAGAGGAATGGGTATAGGGGTGCGTATGTGGAGGTGGCGGGGAAGAGGTGGTGGTGGCCTAACTGAAATTTTTAGTTTCGTCAGGAAACGTTGGATGTCCGGTGGTGGAGCGGTCGTCCAGTGTCGGGCGTCCGGTGGCTGACAGACGTTCGGTGCTTGGGCCATTTCGGGCACGGGATGAATAGCTAGGGTTCGTGGTGGTGCAGGCAAAATCGGTCAAATCGGGCGATTTTGTGGATGGAAAAGGTGGGGATGATGGGGCAAATCTAGATCCACTCGTGGCAAAGCAAATGCATGGATCAAATCCAACGAAACTTCATCACACCAACAAATCACAAAAAAAATTGGGGCTATTTTTGGTGGGTATTTTCAAAATTGGGAAGAACACAACAAAATCAAGCTAGAAAATGAAGAGGGGAGGCTCCGAAATCATGATCAACGTGGCTCATGATACCAAGATGATGTAGGGTGGAACCCTATACGGCCGATCTTTCACGACAGGAGGGGATCCCAGCGAGGAACACGAAGAACACGAGGGCAAACACGAGGGAAAACACAAGAGAAATACTCAAACCAACGAGATTAGGTCACACATATGCTAGATCCTCAAAACACAAAGAGATACATGATCCGAATCCAACAAAGGACGATACATAGGGTAACCGTTTCTCCTCCATGAGGAGGCATTGAATCCGCGAGGGATCTTCCCGTGAAGGGGTCTTGTATCCAAGGTGAATCTTCTCTGAAGAGGTGGCGATCCCTCGCAATGGAGTAGATCTGAATGGATGAGCGAAGCTCTATCTCGCATATGAGCTAACACAACGCTAACCCTAACTAGGAGGAGGGGGAGGTCTATTTATAGTCTTAGTGCAAATGGGGGCGAAGTGAAGGGGTACGTGGGCCTCGGGCCTGAAACTATGCAAAGACAGGTACCGGATGTCCGGTGGGTTACGATCGTCCGGTGGCTCGTGGGCGTCCGGGCGTCCGATAGTCGCCGACCTTCCGCTCATTTTGGCTCGGTTAAAGTGGCACCGGATTTCCGGGGATGGCCGGTCGTCCGGTCGCCGGTCGTCCGATCGCGTTGGACATCCGCTGTTTTGGCTCGTGTGTGGTGACGCCGGTCGTCCGATCCTAGCTGGACGTCTGCTCGCTGTAGCTTGCGTTGGCTGGGGCATGGGAAGGTTGGGGCTTCGGGTGATGGACGTCCGGTCCCGACCAGTCATCCAGTGGTTGTAGCTTCAGTGGTAGCTCATCTTCTGTCCTTGGCACTTGGTGTCCTCGCTGTCTTGTTTGTTGGGTGTAGCTGCTTCGTGGCCTTCCTCCAAGTACCTGATCACACATAGAGTTTCCTCTTGAGGTAGTAGCCATGTCTCATGTATAGAAAGTGGTAGTTCGAAGAGGAGCGAGTTCACCTTATCTTCGATAGCCTTTGCTCGGGCTCTTGTCATTGGTCCAAGTGGTGTCCTGGGAGACGAAGGTAGGTCCATGGGGATGAACTTGGGATGCTCCGCATCAAAATGCCCTCATGATTGATTCATATGGTGGCCTAATTCTTTTTCTAGGTAAGGGTTTCATACCCTTCCTTAGTGGAAATTGAAATTTAATATTGCTTTCTTTCATATCAACCATGGCACCAATAGTACGTAAAAACGGTCTACCAAGAATAATTGGACAAGACGGATTGCAATCAATATCGAGAACAATAAAATCTATGGGTACATAATTTCTATTTGCAAGAATAAGGACATCATTAATTCTTCCTATAGGCATTTTAATAGTAGAATCCGCCAAGTGCAAATTTAAAGAACATTCTTCAATATCGGTAAGACCAAGCACATCACATAGAGATTTCGGAATTGTAGAAACACTGGCACCCAAATCACATAAAGCAAAACACTTATAATTTTTAATCTTGACTTTGATAGTAGGTTCCCACTCATCAAGTAATTTTTTAGGAATTGAAAATTCTAATTCCAACTTTTCTTCCAAAGCTTTCATCATAGCATCAACAATATGTTTAGTAAAAGCTTCATTTTGTTCATAAGCATGGGGCGAATTTATCATGGATTGCAACAAAGAAATACAATCAATTAAATATCAACTATCATAATTAAAGTCTTTGTAATCCAAAAGAGTGGGCACATCACTAGTTAAAGTTTTGACCTCTTCAAACCCACTTTTATCAAATTTCTCAACAAGATTTTCACCCTCCGAATTATCAGGACGCCTTCTAGCTAAAGTTGACTCTTCTCCAGTCCCTTTTTCATCAGTCTTAATTTTACTAAACAAGGAATCTATAGAAGAAACACCAATCATTTTAAGATCTTCATCACTTTTATGAAAGCAATAACTCGAAAACACTTTTTCTAAAAATTCTCTTCTAGCTATAAGCATAGCGGTTCTTTTCTTAGTTTCATCCATAGAAACACAAAGAGATTTAATTGATTCCTCTACCTTAGGCAAAAAAATCATCTTGAGATTTTCCACATCATGAAAAATTCTATCAACACTTCTAGGCAAATCATCAATCTTATTCAACTTTTCTTCCATTGTAGCATTGAAAACCTTTTGAGTATTGATAAATTCATTAATATTATTCTCAAGATCAGAGGTGTTCCTATTATTATTATTATTATTATTATTATTATTATTATTATTATTATTATAAGAAGGATTGCCATAGGAATTACCATAATTATTAGGGGAATTACTAGGAAAAGGCCTAGGATTTAAATTACCTCTATAAGCATTGTTATTGAAATTGTTTCACGAGATAAAATTCACATCTATGGAATCACTATTTTTCTCAATCAAAGTAGACAAAGGCACATCATTAAAATCAATAGGAGCACTTTTATTAGCAACCTATTTCATAAGAGCATCAACTTTTTCAATTAAAGAAGAAATTTCTTCAACCGAATTAACCTTTTTACTAGTAGGAGCTCTTTCGATATGCCATTGCAAATAATTAGCCATAATATTATCAAGCAATTTGGTGGCTTCATCCATAGTAATTTCCATAAAAGTACCACCCGTGGCGAAATCTAAAAGATTACGAGAACCAAAATTCAACCCCGCATAAAATTTTGTATGATCATCCAAAGATTTAACCCATTAACTGGGAAATTCCTTAGCATCAATTTCATCCTTTCCCAAGATTGTGCAACATGCTCATGTTCAAGTTGCTTGAAATTCATGATCTAGGTTCTAAGGGAAATAATTTTTGCGGGCAGAAAATACTTTGTAATGAAAGCATCTTTGCACTTATTCCAAGAATCAATACTATTGCGAGGCAAAGAAGAAAACCAAATTTTTGCACGATCTCGCAAAGAAAACAGAAATAATTTCAACTTCACAACATCATTGTCCACATCTTTTTTATTTTGCATATCGCATAATTCCATGAATGTGTTACGATGGGACGCGACATCCTCTTTAGGAGTACCGGAAAATTGATCTTTCATAACAAGATTCAGCAAAGCGGTATTAATATCATAAGTCTCCACACTAGTGGCGGGAGGAGTAATCGGAGTGCTAAGAAAATCATTGTTGTTGGTATTTGAGAAATCACACAACTTGGTGTTCTCTTGAGTCATTGTGACTACGCAACAAGATTGCACTCAAAAATAGATCTGGCGAGAAAACGGCGAGCGAAAAAAGGGCATATAACATGGAAAATTTTGTGAATTGGGGGAGAGGAAAACGAGAGGCAAATGGAAAATAATATCAATTGCGAGGAGATGAGATTTGTGATTAGGAACCTGGTAGATGTTGATGATGTCTCCTCGGCAACGGTGCCAGAAATTCCTTTTGTTGTCTGCTAGAACTACATCGGTATTTCCACAAAGAGGAAGGGATGATGCAGCACAACGACGGTAGGTATTTCCCTCAGTGATGAGACCAAGGTTATCGAACCAGTAGGAGAACCAAGCAACACTATGTAAATAGCACATGCACACAAATAACAAATACTCGCAACCCGACGTGTTAAAGGGGTTGTCAATCCCTTTTGGGTAACGGCGCCAGAAATTGGTAAAAGGATGGGGTAAAGTGGTAATAGATTGGATAACAAATAAGATAAAGTGCAGCAAGGTATTTTTGTATTTTTTCTTTAATACATCTGAAAATAAAAGCAAATAAAATAGATCGCAAAGTCAAATATTATAAAGAAGAGAACCGGGGGCCGTAGATTTCACTAGTGGCTTCTCTTGAGAAAAATAGCAAACGATGGGTAAACAAATTATGGTTAGGCAATTGATAGAACTTCAAATAATCATGACGGTATCCAAACAATGATCATTATATAGGCATCATGTCCAAGATTAGTAGACTGACTCCTGCCTGCATCTACTATTATTACTCCACCCATCGACCGCTATCCAGCATGCATCTAGTGTATTAAGTTCATGGATAAACGGAGTAATGCAATAAGAACGATGACATGATGTAGACAAGATCTATTTATGTAGAAATAGACCCCGTCTTGGTATCCTTAATAGCAATGATACATACGTGTATGTTCTGGGATCAAGAACCGTAAGATCGAACCCATTACAAAGCACCTCTTCCCATTGCAAGATAAATAGATCAAGTTGGCCAAACAAAACCCAAATATTGGAGAAGAAATACGAGGCTATAAGCAATCATGCATATAAGAGATCAAAGAAGACTCAAATAACTTTCATGGATAAAAAGATAGATCTGATCATAAACTCAAAGTTCATTGGATCCCAACAAACACACCGCAAAAAGAGTTACATCATATGGATCTCCAAGAGACCATTGTATTGAGAATCAAAAGAGAGAGAG
>NC_041382.1:363376628-363401263 GCF_002162155.2 Triticum dicoccoides | reverse complement strand
AGAGAGAGAGAGAGAGAGAGAGGAAGCCATCTAGCTACTAACTACGGACCCGTAGGTCTAGAAAGAAATACTCACGGATCATCGAAGAGGCACCAATGGACATGATGAACCCCTCCGTGATGGTGTCTCGATTGGATCTTGTGCTTTTGGAACTTGTGGCGGATGGAATTGATTTTCGTCGACTCCCCTAGGGTTTTTGGAATATTGGGGTATTTATAGAGCAAAGAGGCGGTGCGGGAGGCCACCGAGGTGGGCACAGCCCACATGGGCGCACTTGGGCCTCTAGGAGCGCCCTAGTGGGTTGTGCCCCCCTCGGGGCAGCCCCAGATGCTTCTCCGGTCCACTAAATGTCTTCTGGTCCAAAAAATTCACAAAAAGTTTCACTGCGTTTGGACTCCGTTTGGTATTGATTTCCTGCGATGTAAAACACATGCATAAAACAACAACTGGCACTGGGCACTATGTCAATAGGTTAGTACCAAACAATAATATAAAATGACTATAAAATGATTGTAAAACATCCAAGAAATATAATATAACAGCATGGAACAATAAAAAATTATAGATACGTTGGAGACATATCATGAGCCCCCACTAAATATCTTATGCCAAAATCGTTGACGTTGGAAAAGGAACTCAACATAATGATTTATGTTTGTCCATATTCACATAGAAGTTATATTGTCATAGACCCTTCAACATGTGGTTCTTGTCCAATATCCTTGCTAGCCAAAATTTTGCACTAAGTAGAGATACTACTTATGCATCCAAAAACCCTTAAACCCAAAATCTTGTTTTGAGAGTCCACCATACCTACCTATGGATTAAGCAAGATCTTTCAATTAAGTTGTCATCGGTGTATTAAGGCAATAAAAATTGCTTCAAAATGTGTTTGATCATTTAGTGTAAGAGAAATTAAGCGTTGTATGAACTTGTGTGTCGGTGCAACAAACCCTGGGTCTATTGCCCAGACCGTGCACAGGCCCATGATCAAGATTACTACATCCAAGACCAAACCAAGCTTAAGGAATGAGCTCTTACAAGAATCAGAGTGCAGATCACGATGACAAAGTCAAGTTAAAGAAGCAAAGATACCACTAAGGGGAGATCCCCCCTTATCGGGCAGGCAGGCCTGGCAAGGTCAAGGTTACCCCAGAAGCAAGCCTCAAGACTGTCCCGGTAGACCTGCCGAGGCTTACGAATGCAAACTACCCTAGCAAGGCTCCACCGGACCACCTCACAGCGACGCAAGTCATCAATCGGTGCGGTGTCATGCCTCCAAGTGACTAATTGGCTGTTCTTTTCCACAAGGCAACCACTTCCTACAGAAATCACCTCCAAATGACACCCATCCAGCGACGTGTCATGCAGACAGGAGAGAAGGTGGCCAAACATCCCGACAAGGCTTGTCGGGCAGGCCTTGATGTGACACTAAGTGGCACATTTAATGAGCTCTGCCATGTCTGCAGAGTTAGGTATGATAGCACTGTTTGCTATCTAATCTATGCATAATGACTGATTCACCATTGTGGTGACCCCTTGATCTACAAAAGGAGGCCCGTGGCAACCATAGAGGGGATTCAGACCCTTGTACACTCATACGCGTGTAGCTGCTCTCGCCCCGAGGCAACCCTGCCGGGCTAGAGCACTGCGTTTCCAGCACAATCCACCATCAATCCACCAAAGCAGGAGTAGGATTTTACGCCTTACGGCGGCCTAAACCTGGGAAAAATTGTCCGTGTGATCTCCGTCGTGCTGTGCGACATTCTCCGCTCTTTGTGCAATGTACTCATCCCCCCTGCAAAACCACAAGGGGCTCATAGCCCCATAGGTGGCCGTGGTTTCCCACGACATCTTTCGCGCTCTAGGTAGCAGGAAGCGCTTGCGCAAACTCGAGAAGCGTACGCAGTGCGTCAACTTAATCGTCAATTTCTTCATCAATGGCTCCATCGTCCATGGTAAGAAGAAACCCGGTTCTGCCGCCCAGCCGTCCTCCTCGAAGGCCCCATCATGTGCAACCACCGATGCCGCGGGGGCTATGGGGACGCTTGGGGATGTGGAAGCTACGGGGGATGTGGTCGACGCAGGCGGCATGGTCACCACCTCCTGTCTGGACGAAACAGAAGCAGGAGGCACCAGAGAAGGACAACACCAACAACATCCCGGCGGCCACCCTCCACGAGGTATGGGTGGAGAGATCATTCCGCCTGTTTCAGGACCCCGATCCAAAGTCACACCGATCTAGCATGTAACACCTCATATAACTTTGCGGCCTCACGCACAATATCCCCATGGGTGCCACCTTACCTGGCCCGGGACCGTTTGCGCCTTTTGGATCTTGTACATGATAGTGTCGCTAGCATTCATATGACAGAGAACCCAGGCCGACAAGACTAGTTGTAAACCCAAGGTGGCACTAACTTACAGGGACTGGCATACATGACCCAACAACGAACGTGTCGGTCATCAACGTATGAACCCAAGTCGTAGCAAGCTACAAGGACTTAAAGGAACAACGCATGACATTTTCCTGAAGGGACAGACACAGGAACGAAGAAGGACACATGCCGGCCAGCCTAAGTGTTCCGGAGCAGTAGCAAGCTACCATGGCTCAGTGGAAGCACTAGGAGACATTTCCCCATAAGAGAGGCTACCAAGAATAAACAACTAGGTTGTCGGATCCCACACATACCAAGCATTTCAAAATCATACACACAATATGCTCGATATGTGCAAATACAACATGGCATCATAACAAGACTCTATGACTCAAAGTATTTATTCATAAGGCTCTAAAGAGTCATACATAGTAAGAATTACAATCATGGGTTACATGACCCAACATACAGAGCATACAAGCAATGGAAGCATAACATGTCTGGGTACATACAACTACAAATGAAAAAGGCTGAGAAGCCTGACTATCTACAAGACTCTCCCAAGGATACAAGATGAGTGCTATCATGAACTACGTTTGCAAGTAATTCTTTTGAGCTGGCACACTCGAGTCCAGATATTCACCAATCAATACACCACTATGGATCCGCTCCCATCTCCCTACGAGAAGTCCATCCATAGCACTCATGCTTATCTTGCGCATTTTAGATTATCCACTTTCACTTGTCTATGAAATGTATAGGCAACCCAGAAGTCCTTTACCGCGGACGCGGCTATTCGGATAGATCATTTATAACCCTGCAGGTGTGTACTTCTTCACACATGTTTCCACCACTTAGCGTCTACACACGACATGTGCTCGGCAGACTTCATGTGAAAGCCGACGTGGGTGTAGACCACAACCTGACTAACCACCCAAGTCCCTAGTCCAGGTTTATCGCCTATTCAGGTTCCATCCACAGGGAGTCCGGCCGAGGTTTTGCACTACGGACCCGAACAATGTGTGTAGGGTTGGCATGCTTGTCTGGGGTGCCATGAATCTGGCAAGATCGATCGAGTATTCGGTCTAAGTTAGATGAACCACCTTTATTCTTTTTGAATAGCCTCTTCCGTTGACCGGATTTAGAGCCACTGAATCCGCGTTGACTACCGTGTCTTCGGTATTATCATTGTTGCTTCGACGCTTGTGTTTGTTGCGTCGGGGCCTGCAGTTGTCGTTTCTGGTTTCGGAGGTACCCGTGTCGCTGGTACCATTGTTGTTGCGGGCTAACCACCTATCCTCTCCTGCGCAAAAGCAGGTTATGAGTACTGTAAGGGCTGCCATGGAATTTGGCTTCTCTTGGCCGAGGTGTCGGGCGAGCCATTCGTCCCGGATGTTGTGTTTAAAGGCCGCTAGGGCTTCGGCGTCCGGATAATCGACAATTTGGTTCCTTTTAGTTAAGAACCTTGTCCATAGTTTCCGGGCTGACTCTCCGGGTTGCTGAACTATGTGACTGAGGTCATCGGCGTCTGGGGGCATACATAGGTACCCTGGAAGTTGTCTCTAAAGGCATCTTCCAGATCTTCCCAGGTGCCAATAGAATTCTTTGGGAGGCTATTTAGCCAGTGCCGAGCTGGTCGGGGAGATATTTGATGGCATGTACATCGTCACCGCGAGCCATGTGAATGTGGAGAAGAAAGTCTTCAATCCATACTATGGGATCTGTTGTACCGTCATATGATTCAATGTTCATGGGTTTAAACCCTTCTAGGAACTGGTGCTCCATTACCTCATCGGTGAAGCATAGGGGGTGTGTCGCGCCTCTGTATCGGGCAGCGTCACGATAGGGTGAGGTTGTGCTTATCACGCCAGGCCTGATGGTCATCCTCCCGTGATGCAGCACATTCCCGTGATCCGTAAATTGTCCAGGTCCTGTTGTAGGTCGTAGGTATATCCTGGAGCCGATGTTCCCCTGCCTTTACGGCAAGGTGGTGCGGGCTGGTGTTCGGCTTGCGTTGCTGCTTTGTCCCAGCCACGTGGTGGTCGGCCAGGTCTATCAGTAGCGCCGCGCGTTGGCAGTATGGGCTCCAGGGCCTCATCATTGAATTGGGGTAGCAGCTTGAGCTTCGGGTAGCTCTTTGTTGGGCGTTCGAGGCCGTATTCCCCGCTTGCAAGGACGTTAGTCCATCTGTCATTGAGCAAATCCTGATCAGCCTGAAGCTGTTGCTGCTTCTTTTTAGGTTTCTTGCAGTGGCGATTAGCCGGCGCTTAAAGCGCTCTTGTTTGAGGGGTTCCTCTGGAACGATGAAATGTTCGTCACCGAGGCCACATCTTCTTCGGAGGTCGGTAGGTAGTTACTATCCTCCAAGTCCTTTGTAACGCCCTGAGATCGGTGCGCCAGGTGTCTTCCAGTTATTCGCCATCATTGCCATGTCTTTTATTGTGTGTTGCATCTTACCATGTCATCATGTGCATTGCATCATCATGTTTTCAAAACTTGCATCCGTCCGGGTTCCCCCAGTTCTTTTCTGTTGTCCGTTCTGAGCCCAGACACACTTGCACGCGCCCGCGACACCTCCAAAATATTATTTTATAAGTGGCCAGAAAATGTTCTCAGAATGGGATGAAAGTTGGTGTGCGGTCTTATTATAGTATAGATAGACTGCCTGACAAGTTTCATCGCAAAATTCAGTGTTCGTTTGATGCCCCAACGGAAAACTATAGTGACAATATAGTCGGTCAAACCGTTGGACGTTCTCGGTCTCTGAAGACTATTGTCGGGCTTTCCCTCTCTTTCCTCCCTAGACCATCTACATAGTCCACTACCAACCGCCAGGCCCAACCTAACCCTCCACATGTCCGGAGTCGTCCGATTGTGATCGGAGGGCCCCGAAACCCCTCCTTGCTCAGTGCATCGACCCCCTCGAGTGCGCGTCCGAAGCTGTCTCGAACCCGACCCGCTCTGTCATTACCAATGGGTCCAGATCATCTCCTAACATCCCTAAAATATCCTTGTTTTATTTATTGGACTCCCTAACCTATTTTTTCCCGTCCGTCCAATTACGATCAGAGGGACCTAGAATACCCTAACTCTAGCCACCTGCTATATATAGGAGCATCCCCTATTCCATTTCTAGCTAAACCTAAACCCTAGGCAGACCAACTCCCTCCAATCCCGCAGCCGCCGCCATTCTCTCCTCGCAATCCGCACGCATCTAGTCCCCTGCCTCCACTTGGCCAGATCCATCGGCCAAACCCCACTCAATCTCGACCACCAGATCTCAGATCCTATGGCCCAGAGAGCCTCCCGCAGTCCTGCAGTTCCACCCATCGCCACCAGCCCACGATCTGGATCAAGGCAACCCCGTCCGCCCGAGCACCGCCCTACCGCGCCGGCCGGTGAGCCGACGCCCGTGAGCACCAGCTTGACCGCGTCACGCCATCACCAAGCATGAGCTCCTCCAGCCCCCAGATTCGACGAGCCTCGCCGGATCCAGCTCCTGCACCTTGTTGCTCGGCGTCCCCGTGCTCCTTGTCGCTGGAGCAGCCACACTAACCTCGCAAGTGCGCCAGACCTCCGACCAACCCGTCCAGCTAGGTCGCCCCGTCGCGTCCCCCCCTCCTTCCTTGGTTCTCCTTTCTCATCCCCGTGCCTCACCTCTCTCTTTCGCGGGTTTCTGCAGGAGCAGCAGCAACCGCCATGGACATCGCGCCCTTGCCTTCCTCCCCGCCTGGATCCGACGTGGATTCGTCTGTTTCCCGCTACTCCTGCCTCGACCGCCTTTTCCCGCGTCACCGGAGCCCCGAGTTGCCTCCCTGGAACGAATATCTTTGCTGCCGTCTCATGCGTCGAGCCCTCATTGACCTCCAACGAATGCCAAGTCCATGGCGTCGCCGACCTCTGTTTCCCTTGCTCCAGATCGAGCGCCTCGCTCGCGTTGACCGTGTCGCTGCACAGCCGGCCACTCCAGCAAGGCCCGGCCTTCTCTAGCCTGCCCCGAGCCCCTCTTGGGCCTCCTCCATCGACCGGGCCAAGGGCCCACAGTGAGGCCACTCCCAGCGCTTTTTTTCTTCACTGCTGAGTCAGCCCAATGCAGCCAGATTCGGCTCGAGTAACATTTTTTTTTCGTGGAACGTTTTTGCAAAATTAACCAGTGCATTTTAGATTTGCAGTAAACCCCCTAGACATCATGCATATAATAACTCCACAACCGTGCCTCAGTTTAAAATGTTTTAAATATGTAACTTGCGTACAATTTCATCTATTTCGTAATTTTCAACTTTCATCCATGTTAAAAATGTTTAAATTGTTGTTTGTTTAATTTTCTTAAATGCCATGCTAAAATGATTTATTTCATAACTAATTAACCGTAGCTCCATTTTAAATAAACTTTATATGTAAATGGGGTAGAAAAATGCATAGTTTGACATGGTGGCATTACTTTGCATGTTTAACAACTCTAAAATATGGTTTAGGGTAGAACAGTACCAACTCTAAAATTTGCATGTGAGGACTTTCCAGAATTGTTGTTTGTTGTTTCCGGCCTCATTTAAACTTGCCTAAATAGTTACTTTAATTATGCTTCACCTCTTGCCATGTTTAACAACACTTAATATTGTTGGGTACTTAACAGAGAGAACTAAATAAATGTATGTGGCGTTTCGTCAATATGCAACTCGTTGCATATTCAGCTCCACTTAATTTGTAGTATTGTTTGTGCACTTTGCCATGCCATGTTTCACTAAATCGAACATGCATCATACTTGGTTGTGCATCATGCCATGTTTATGTGATGGTTGTTTACTATGTTTCTTGCTTCTTTCCGGGTTGCTTCTCTCGTTAGCTTCGGTTTCGTTCCAGAGTTGTGAGGATTCGTTCGATTACGTTGGGTCGTCTACTTCTTGGACTCGTTCTTCTTCCTTGCGGGATCTCAGGCTAGATGACCATACCCTCGATATCACTTCTATCTTTGCTTGCCAGTTGTTCGTTCTACCGCTATGTCGCGCTACCTACCATTTTTTATATCATGCCTCCCATATTGCCATGTCAAGCCTCTAACCCACCTTCCTAGCAAACCGTTGTTTGGCTATGTTACCGCTTTTGCTCAGCCCCTCTTATAGCATTGCTAGTTGCAGGTGAAGTGAAGTTTGTTCCATGTTGGAACATGGATATGTTGGGATATCATAATATCTCTTATTTAATTAATGCATCTATATACTTGGTAAAGGGTGGAAGGCTCGGCCTTATGCTTGGTGTTTTGTTCCACTCTTCCCGCCCTAGTTTCCGCCATACCGATGTTATGTTCCTTGATTTTGCGTTCCTTACGCGTTTGGGGTTATGGGCCCCCCTTGACAGTTCGCTTTGAATAAAACTCCTCCAGCAAGGCCCAACATTGGTTTTACATTTGCCAACCTAAACCTCTTTCCCTTGGGTTTCCGGAGCCCGATGGTCATCTTATTTTAACCCCCCCCTCGCCCCGGGCCAGTGCTCCTCTGAGTGTTGGTCCAAACTAGAGCCCTTTGCAGCGCCACCTCGGGAAAACTTGAGGGCTGGTATTGTTATACGGATTGCTCATCCGGTGTGCCCTGAGAACGAGATATGTGCAGCTCCTATCGGGATTTGTCGGCACATTCGGGCGGCTTTGCTGGTCTTGTTTTACCATTGTTAAAATGTCTTGTAACCGGGATTCCGAGACTGATCGTGTCTTTTCGGGAGAAGGAATATCCTTCTTTGACCATGAGAGCTTGTGATGGGCTAAGTTGGGACACCCGTGCAGGGTATAAACTTTCGAGAGTCGTGCCCGCGGTTATGTGGCAGATGGGAATTTCTTAATGTCCGGTTGTAGAGAACTTGACACTTGACTTAATTAAAATGCATCAACCGCGTGTGTAGCCGTGATGGTCTCTTTTCGGTGGAGTCCAGGAAGGGAACACAATCTTGTGTTATGTTGGAACGTAAGTAGTTTCAGGATCACTTCTTGATCACTTCTAGCTTCTTGATCGTTGTGTTTCTTCTCCTCTCGCTCTTATTTGCGTATGTTATCCACCATATCATGCTTAGTGCTTGCTGCAGCTCCACCTCGTTACCCTATCCTACCCATAAGCTTAAATAGTCTTGATCTCGCGGGTGTGAGATTGCTGAGTCCTCGTGACTCACGGATACTTCCAAACAGTTGCAGGTGCCGATGATACCAGTGCAGGTGGCGCAATTGAGCTCAAGTGGGAGCTCGATGAAGATCTTGGTCGTTGTTATGTGTCTTTTCCGGTTGATCAGTAGTGGAACCCAGTTGGGGCGAGCAGGGATCTAGCATTTGAGGTTGTCTTCTTTTATTTTGGTTCCGTGCTCGGACCTTGATTGTACTCTAGATGGTGTATGTTTAACTTGTTATTTGTGTGAAGTGGCGATTGTAAGCCAACTTTTTATCCCTTTCTTATTCAGTACATAGGATTGTGTGAAGATTACCCCTCTTGCGACTAAACCACCATGCGGTTATGCCTCTAAGTCGTGCCTCGACACGTGGGAGATATAGCCACATCATGGGTGTTACAAGTTGGTAATTGAAGCCATCCCCAACTTAGGAGCCCCCTGCTTGATCAAATCACTGACGTTGTTGATTCTAGAACAAAATGCTTTGAGTCTTAGGATTATATATATCGGAGAGTAGGATTCTTTTTACTCCTCAGTCCCTTTGTCGCTCTGGTGAGGCCTCCTGACGTAGAAGTTTTGAATCTCCTCTCCTCAAATTTCACTAAAAATATTTAGGATCACGCGGGTATCTTGGAATTGTTCTGATAGTCTTGTGATGAGAACATTGTTCTTGGTGCCTCTTGACATTTAGGTGTTGTGGCAGTGTCCTGGGGAGTTGAGCTCCGAGGTGTTGTCATCACAATTTTATCATTGCAGTTCTGGAATACCTGAGTTCGCCGACATCGAAAATCTCTTGTATGCAGTTGTTGGTGAGATAACCTTGATGCCACCCAGTACTGGGGCGGGAGTTCGGGAGTATTGACATAACTAGTACAACGGATGCTTTTTGAAGGTTGAGGTACATGATTTCCGAAGGTTTCTTGGTTATGTGTTGAAGGATAGATACAGCTGGATGTAGGAATTGTTAGTTTGGGTGAGATATTATGCTTCCCCTGTATCCCCAACACCTGATTGCATAACCAGAAAGTTTCGGGATTTATAAGTGGGAATTCAAGTATCTCGTAGGAAATCTTTCCAGCAGACACATGATACGATATGGGGTCTATCATATGTTTGTTCCGGTTTATCCTGCAAACCAAATCTTTGTTTTGTTTTGAGCTGTGGTATTCGAGTTGCTTCAATGTCAAATGTGGATTCCATACCTTTTCTAAACGGTGTTCTCATATTTCTATGGGAAAACTAATCCTTCTTGATCATCGAGGTTGTCATGTTATTTCTTTTCCAACCGGCGTGTTCTCTTCAAGTGGATCCGGTCTTTTCAACATGCAAGATCACCCCTCAGTTTTCGCAATGTTGTTCGTTTCATCCGTCCACAAGTTGTCGTTGTTTTCCCACCCCCCCCACCCTTTTTCTTCAAGGACTAAGATTTCTTAATCAAGTATCATTTTTATTGATGAGAAGTCTCTCCATTCTTTTCTGTCAATGTTCTTATCCGGTTATTCTCAGGAAGATACTAACGGAGCTTCAAGTTCATCATTCTTCATTATTTTTCTTCTCCGATGGATTCAATTCAAGCTTTCGGTGTTGATCATCCCTTTCCTTGTTTCAAATGTTTTATTATGCCGGTGCACCTCTTAATCATTCACCTCTCACTACTCAATTGTTCCAGAGTGCTGAAGATATCTCAGAAGATTCATGTTTCCATTCTCAATTTGCTCAAGTTCTTTTGAGGATGTTATCTCATTCAAGTCATTCAATACAATCGGTGCAATCTCCCTTTCAAGTAATCGTTAAACGGTGTTTCTTTTGAGTGGGACCTAACCGACAGGTCTTTTCCTAGGATCTTACCTGACTCTTCTAATTTTCCCGGAGCTATCCTCAAATTCTTTCAAAGTTGACGTAAGAATGAATTATCATCAGTCATATGTCTTTATCCAAGATCTTTCAAATTCTTTTCATCGTTGGTTCAACCTTTCTAATTTTCAATTTTCATTCCGGAGTGCCTCAACAATTCATGATGGTGTTCTCGTCCTCATTCTCAGATTGTGAAGACCGAAGAAGAGTTTTCCTCCAAATCTTATCCGTTTTCTCTTAGAGATGCGTGGTTCTAGCTTGTTGCCATCCTCTCATAATTGCTTTCGATTGTGAGAATTTTTTTCACCCATCCGGAGCAATTCAAGAGTCTTTTCAGTTTGATTCTCCGAAGGCCATCATTTCGGGCTTATGCATTCTCAGCTTTCAGTTCTCATTCTCCAAATCTTACCGGTGCATTGTTCAAGTATTCTCTAATCGGCTCGTGATCTTTTCGTTCTCTTGTATCTAAATCCCCTCAAGTATCTTCTTTCATTTTCCAATTCTTCCTGGTGAATTGTGCCTTTGCTATTTTCATTTTCAATTCTTACGGAGGTTCGTTCAAGATTTCTCTTCCTTCATTATCATATCAATTCATTCGTTGTTTCCAAATCCCACCGGTGGTTCCATCAATACCTTCTCAAGTTTAGCCTATATCTCTCTTAATCCTTTCTATGAGAATAAGTAGTATGCCAAATCCGTTGCTTGTCATCAATTTAAATTGGTGGAGGATACGCATAACATGATTCTTACTATTGTTTCATCCAAGTGATCTAATCTCTTCTTTCCAGAGTTGTTCATCATGTCACATTCTCGGTTTGAGATGTTTAATCTTTTGTTTTTCGAAGTTCCAAGTTTTCCACATTATCTCATCGCGTAGTTCCATCTAAATCATCGCAAGGCTTCACCTTGTGTTCTCAACTTCTCTTTCTTCCTATCATCCTTTTTTTACTGGAGTTCTTCATGGAGGTTCTACATGGTGGTTCGTCAAGGATTCTTTTCATTCTTCAATTGTTCTTCAAGATTTTCTCTCGAAGTTATGATCCGCCGAGCTATACTCTAAAACAAACATGGTGCTCAACACATGTTTTGTTTTGAGGAGTTCAAGTATTCTTCATCTTGCATTCTGAAATGCAATTCGTTCTACTTTATCTTTTGAGGTGGTGTTATGTCATTGTTGATAATTTCCCTTCGTGTTTCATGATTCACAAGTTTTCAAGAGTGACATATCTAAATCCATCATTTTCTCTTCGCTCAAGACATCTTCTCAATCCATCAATCTCTTCGTTGGAGTTATCTTGGGTTATATTTCACCTAAAGCCTTCCCTAAGGAATGTTGCTAATTATGGTGCTATTTATTGATCCAAGTTTCCTCCTACTCTCGCGGTGAAAGAAGTTTTTTTCCATCTCATCGTTCCTTTCAGCTAATCAATCTTTTGGTAGTGGAAGAATTTCACCTCATAGTTTCGAGATGTTCTCCATAAGCCCACTACAAGCTTGTTCTTTTCGTGGGTGGTTTTCCAACAACTCCGTTATCACCTTCTTGGAAGGGTGCTTTCCAAGCTCAATTGTGGCAGAAGCTGGCATTTTCATCTCCATTCTGTTATTCCAATGATCTATCTTCTATTTTTTCTTCCGGAGGCTTTGTGATGTTGCTCTCTTCACTCATCATCTCGAATTGTGAGGACCGTGTTATTTTCGTGCTTATCCATTTAACCGGAGTGTCGTGCCCTCTTTTCAAGTTCTTCCCATTTTGTCAAGTTTTATCTCCCTTCTCAAACGAAGTGTTGTCTGAAATCTTTCTTACCCATTGTGCCATTCTTTCAATAGTTCTAGAGGCAGTGTGTTGTTGACTTCATCAAGTATCATCCATTCTTCCCAAGTTCACGTTCAATTCCTTCCATTTACAGTCGGAGTGTTGTCCAAATTATATCATTCTTTTTCCTTTTCTATCTTGTTTTATCAAGAGTGTTGTGTCTATCATTCCTCTTCTAACCGGAGTCTCATCCAAGTGCTTTCATTTGGCCAAGTTCATATTCTATGCCTTCCATTTCCATCCAGAGTGTTGTCGTAATTTATCTTTATCATTCCTTATACATCTCGTTTCAACCGGAATGCTTGCATGTACTTCTTGTCCATTGCAACCCTTTTCTTATGTCTTTCAACCTACAAGGTTCTAGTAATGTTCCTTGTTTCTCTTTTCTAACGAAGTCTTTTCAACTTCGTTCATCTTCGTTGTATTCTTTCTTTCAATTCGTTCAACCTCGCAAGGGTCTTTGGTTTCACTCATTTGTCAAAGAAGCAACTTAGTTTTACCTCTTCTCTTCCTCTTCCGTCTCTCTCCGGTGCCATCCTAGATCTCGGGACGAGATCCTCTTGTAGTGGTGGAGTGTTGTAACGCCCCGAGACCGATGCGCCATGTGTCTTCTAGTTATTCGCCGTCATTGCCATGTCTTTTCTTGCGTGTTGCATCTTGCCATGTCATCATGTGCATTGCATCATCATGTTTTCAAAACTTGCATCCGTCCGGGTTCCCCCAGTCCTTTTCCGCTGTCCGTTCTGAGCCTAGACAAACTTGCACACGGTCGCGGCACCTCCGAAATATTATTTTATAAGTTGCCAGAAAATGTTCTCAGAATGGGATAAAAGTTGGCGTGCGGTCTTATTATAGTGTAGATAGACGCCTGTCAAGTTTCATTGCATTCAGAGTTCGTTTGATGCCCCAACGGATAACTATAGCGACAATATAGTCGGTCAAACCGTCGGATGTTTCGGTCTCCGAAAACTGTTGCCGGGCTTTCCCTCTCTTTCCTACCTAGACCATCTACATAGTCCACTACCAACCGCCAAGCCCAACCTAACCCTCCTCATGTCCGGAGCCGTCCGATTGTGATCGGAGGGCCCCGAAACCCCTCCTAACCACCTAACCCCTCCTTGCTCAGTGCATCGACCCCCTCGAGTGCGCGTCTGAAGCTGTCCCGAACCTGAGCTGCTCTATCGTTACCAATGGGTCCAGATGATGTAGGGTAGAGACCCTAATCGCCCGATCTTTCACGAAAGGAGCGGATCCCGAGGAAATCACGAAGAATACGGGGAAGAATGGAAGGAAAACACAAGAGGAAATCACTAAACCTACACGAGTAAGTCACACATGGGCTAGATCCTCGAGTACATAGAATCATACACGAATCCACGGACAACTAGGGACGATACACGGTAACAGGTTCTTCTCCGTGAGGAGGTCTTGAATCCACAAGGGGATCTTCCCGTAAAGGGGGCTTGAATCCGCTTGGGGGATCTTCTCCAGTGGAGGCTCGAATCTCCGAGGAGAAGGTAACCAAGTGGATGAGCAAAGCTCTCTCACAAATATGAGCTAAACATTTGCTAACCCTAGCTAGGATGAATGGGGGGTCTATTTATAGTCTAAGTGCAAATGGGGGCGAAGTGAAGGGGTACATGGGCCTCGGGCCTGAACACTGTGCGCAGACAGGTACCGGACGTCCGCTGGGGACCGGTCGTCCGGTGTCTCAGGAGCTACCGGACGTCCGGTGTCCTCCGGTCGTCCGCTGGTTCCGTTTTGTGATGGGGGTGCCGGACGTCCGGTAGCTCTGGACTTCCGCTAATGTTGGCTCGTGTGCTGGTGCGCCGGTCGTCCCATCTAGACCGCACGTCCGCTTGTTTGCTTCGGGTGCAGGGGCACTGGTTGTCCGGTCTGGACCGGACGTCCGCTCGCTGGGGTTCAGCTGAGCCTTCAGGCGCCGGTCGTCCGTTGGCTGGGACTTTTCCTTCAGCCCTCCTTCTTCTTCTTCTTCTCGTCCATCTTCCTCTTCTTCTTGTCCTTACTCCTTAGCTTCTCCATGGTACCTGAGTATGCACAAAGTGTCCATATGAGGTAGTAGCCATGCTTCATGTGCATCGAGGTGGAATTGTGAGAGGAGAGATGTCACCTCGGTTTCAAGAGCTCTTGCACGTGATCGAGTCATGGGTCCACTAGGCACTTGATGAGACGATGGTAGGTCCATGGGGATGACCTTGGGATGCTCCGCATCATCTCCCCTCCATTCGGGAAGATCCGACCTCGGATCGAAATCCTCATCACCATGGTACGGGGAGAGATCTTTGACGTTGAAGATGTCGCTCACGGAGTACTTGTCACGTGGGATGTCGATCTTGTATGCGTTGTTGTTGTAGCGTGCAAGCGCCTTGAATGGTCCATCGGCTCGTGGTCGTAGCTTGGACTTGCGTTCGTTGGGGAAACGTTCCTTGCGAAGGTGTAGCCACACAAGATCTCCGATGTTGAATATCATGTGATTCTTGTTGACGTTGAGATTGGTCGCGAGTTGTTGTACTTGGAGTTCAATTGTGTGCCTTGTATCTTCATGCATCTTCTTGAGGTGGTTGGCTCGGTCACTCGCGTCCATGTTTGTGCGCTCGTGGAGTGGTAGAGGTAGGATGTCCAATGGGGACAACGGGTTGAAACCGTAGACAACCCCGAAGGGGGACTTTCCAGTAGTCGAATGTCTTGCGCGGTTGTAGGCGTACTCGGCGATGGGTAAGCACTCCTCCCACTCCTTGATGTTCTTCTTGATTAGCACGCGAAGAAGGGTGGAGAGCGTGTGGTTTTTCACCTCCGTTTGGCCATCGGTTTGTGGGTGATAGGCCGTGGAGAATAGAAGCTTGATTCCGAGCTTGGCGCATAAGGTCTTCCAAAAGTAACTCAAGAACTTGACATCGCGTTCCGAGACGATAGTCTTTGGCACACCATGTAGACGCGATATTTCCCTACAAAAGAGATTAGCAACATGTGAAGCATCGTCTATCTTGTTACAAGGAATAAAATGTGCCATTTTTGAGAAATGGTCCACAATGACAAATATAGAATCTTTCCCATTGCAAGTCCTAGGCAAACCAAGTATGAAGTCCATGCTAATGTCTTCCCATGGTTGGTATGGAATCGTTAGAGGCATATAGAGGCCATGAGATTGAGCTTTGGACTTAGCTTTGCGGCATGTCGAACATCGGTTGGTGAAGCGATTGACGTCCCAAAACATCTTTGGCCAAAAGTAGATCTTCGAGAGCGTGGCGAACATCTTGTCGCGTCCGAAATGTCCCATTAAGCCTCCTCCATGCAATTCCTGCAAAAGCAACAAACGAAGGGACGACTTGGGGATGCAAAGTTTGTTAGCTCTTATAAGATAGCCGTCTTTGATGTAATAGTGTTCCCAAGATGTATTCGACAAACACTTGGCATAAGGAGTGGCAAAAGTTTCACCATGCTCATACAATTCTTTGATATGCTCGAAGCCAATGACATCTAACTCAAGTTGTGTGACTAGCATGCATATGCGGGAAAGAGCATCCGCTATGATGTTTTCTTTACCCTTGATGTACTTGATGACATAGGGAAAAGACTCAATGAATTCACTCCATTTAGAATGACGCTTGTTCAACTTAGTTTGACCCTTAAGATACTTGAGAGTCTCATGATCGGTATGAATGATAAACTCATGGGGACGAAGGTAATGTTCCCATTCATGTAAAACGCGGACTAAAGCATAGAGCTCTTTGTCATAGATGGGATAATTGAGTTGTGCTCCAGAAAGTTTCTCACTAAAGTATGCTATGGAGCGCTTCTCTTGCGTTAACACACCTCCTATGCAATTACCTCTAGCATCGCAATGAATCTCAAAAGGCTTGTCGAAGTTGGGTAAAGCAAGCAAGGGAGCATGAGTAAGTAAATTCTTAAGCTCATTGAATGCGGTATCTTGGGATGGTCCCCAAATAAACGGCGCATTCTTCTTCTCAAAGCATGCAAAGGCGAAGCAATGGTGCTAAAATCCTTCACAAAGCGACGATAGAAACCCGCAAGACCAAGGAAACTACGCACTTGATGCAAGTTGGTTGGTTGCGGCCAAGTCTTAATAGCATTGATCTTGGACTCATCTACATGAACACCCATAGAAGAGACAACAAAACCCAAGAAAACGAGCTTATCAACACCAAAAAGGCATTTCTCCATATTAGCATAGAGACGCTCTTTCCTAAGAGTTTGCAAAACGGTGCGGACATGGGTGACATGCTCTTTGATAGATTTTCTAAACACAAGAATGTCATCGAAGTAAACCACAACAAATATACCAATGTAAGGGCGACAGACATGATTCAAAAGGCGCATAAAAGTGCCCGGTGCTTCCGAGAGACCCATAGGCATGACTAACCACTCATACAAACCAAACTTGGTTTTGAAGGCGGTTTTCCATTCATCGCCCTCTTGTATGCGGATTTGATAGTAACCACTCTTAAGATCAATTTTGGAAAATATAGTGGCACCACTAAGCTCATCTAGCATATCATCTAGGCGTGGAATGAGATATATATAACGAACGGTGATAGCATTGATAGGTCTACAACCGGAGCACATGCAAAAACTACCGTCACGTTTTGGCACAAGAATGACCGGCACGGCACAAGGGCTCAAACTTTCACGCACATGTCCATGGTCTATGAGATGATTTACTTTCCTTTGAATTTCTTTGGTTTCTTCGGGGTTGACGCAGTAGGGAGCTTTGTTCGGAAGTGCTGCTCCGGGGATGAGGTCAATGCGATGCTCAATGCCTCGTAGTGGAGGTAGTCCCGGAGGTAGCTCATCGGGGAAAACATCTTGAAATTCCTGCAAAAGAGAAGACAACACTAGAGGAAGAGTGTGAGAAGTGTTAGTTTGTGGTGCATTGTCCTTGCACACGAGGACGTAGTGTAGGACACTAGATGGGTTCTCACACACTTCTCTCATCTCACGTTTGGTGGAAAATAGAACTAGGTTCTTGTTTTCGCTCATCGTGGAGGCACTCAATTTGGGCTTGTGGCGCTCACTCTCCTTTTGGTGGCTCACTCTCTCACCATTCTCTCCATGATGGGTGGCTTGCTTATCGGCAATCACTTGGCTTGGAGATATAGGTCGTAACACAAACTCCTTCCCTTGCATCTTGAAGCTATAGTGGTTTGTACACCCATGTGGACGACTCCCCTATCGAATTGCCATGGCCGTCCAAGGAGAAGATGACAAACGGTCATTGGGATGACGTCGCACTCCAAGGTGTCTTCGTAGGCGCCGATCTTGAAGGAGACTTGCACTCGGTGCTCGACTTGGATGGTACCGGAGTCACTAAGCCATTGCACTTTGTATGGATGTGGATGCTTCGTCTTGGGAAATTGGAGCTTGGAGCAAAGTTCTTCATTTGCAAGATTATGACAACTCCCTCCATCGATGATGACCTTGACGGATCGTCCATTGATGCTGGCCTTGGTGTGGAATATGTGGCATCGTTGGTCTTCTTCTTGGTGATGTTGGAGAGTCAAGACTTTGGAGACAACAAGTGCGGGACTTGAATCTTCATCACAAAAGACTTGTTCTTCTTCATTGTTCACTTGGCAGTGCATGGCAACTTGCTCAAGGGCTTCCATTTCTCCTTCGCTCATGGAATCATAAGTGCCATCGTCATTGAAGATCATGGTGCGCTTGTTGGTGCACTCACAGGACTTGTGGCCTCGGCCGCCGCAAGTGAAACACTTGAGGGAACTCGTCTTGACGGTCTCATTGGTAGGGGTTGATGATGATGAAGCTCTCAGCTTGAAATTGCTCGTATTAGGATTGCTTGTAGTTGGCGAAGCTTTCTTGGAAGTCGACTTGTCGATGTTGGAAGTAGAGGGTCTTCTAGTCGGTGTTGGAGTCGTTGAAGCTTGGTTATTGGAGAAGCCATAGGACTTGGATGAGAACTTGGCATACTTGAAATCATCTTGCACTTGGCGTTCCATTTTGGTAGCTTGGTGCACGAGCTCGATGAGATTTGAGTATGGTTGGAAGTCGGCGATCTTCTTGATAGGATGATTGAGTCCATTCAAGAAACGTGCCATTGTTTGCTCATCATCTTCCGTCACATTGGCTCTTATCATTGCAATCTCCATCTCCTTGTAGTATTCTTCAACGCTCTTGGTTCCTTGCTTGAGTTGTTGGAGTTTCTTGAAGAGGTCGCGGTTGTAGTAGGTAGGTACGAAGCGTGCTCTCATGACATCCTTCATTTGTGCCCAAGTAGTGATGGGTGGTTCACCTCTTGCCTCGCGGCGCTCTATGATTTGTTCCCACCAAATGAGGACATAGTCTTGGAACTCAAGGGATGCCATCGCGATCTTCTTCTCTTCTTCATAATTGTGCAAACGGAAGATCTTGTCAACTTTCAATGCCCATGAAAGGTACTCTTCGGGATCGTTGCTTCCGTTGAACTTAGGCATGGTGAACTTGAGCTTGCCGTAGCGTTGCTCTTCATTGTGTTGGGGTCGGGGATGATGACGCCCATGTTGTAGATGATTGTTTAACTCGTGGTGTTCTTGACGCGGAGGGTTGTCAACCTCATGTTGCTCTTGTCGCGGAGGATTCCCATTGTCTTCATGATCTTGATGAATTTGATGGTCTTGGCAAGCTTGTGGAGGAGCGCGTCAAGCTCGAGGAGGAACTAGACGATGCATGCGAGCTTGAAATCGTCGTTCTTGAATTTCCTCGTGAAGTGCTTCCTCTTGTTCACGGGCTTGTCGGCCTCGGTCGGCAACGGCTTGACTCGAATTGTGTAGAGCTTGTTGCGCCGCAAGAGCTTGAGCGTCACGGAGTTGTTGTTCTTGACGTTGTGTCTCAGCATGTTGTGCAAGTTGGTGGAGACGCGCACGTTCTTCCTCTTCATGTTGGCGTTGTTGTTGCTGTTCTCGAGCTAGCGCAAAGGCTTCTTCGGCTTGACGTCGTTGATGCTCTTGCGAGTCGGTGTCCCGAAGTGGATTGAGGTTTGCTTGACGCTCGTTGCGCGCAGCACATCGAAGAGTGTTTGACGATGGTGTACTTGAGCCGGAGAGGGTAAAGTCGGAGTGGCGACTTGAACGGCTCCTTCTTGAAGTGGAAGAAGAGCGGTTGAGCAACAAAACGCGAATCTCGTCCATCCTTGCGTCATTTTCTTGCTTGTGATCGTCGAGCCTGTGGTCAAAGTAGTCCCTTGTACGTTGCTCGGAAAGTCGCAAGTCGGCGGCAAGGTTGTCGATGCGTTCACTCATAGCTTGTTGCTCTTGATGCAAAGCACGTTGTGCACCAAAGAGGTGACTCTTGGTGATGAAGGAGTTCATGTCGTCATCTTGCTCCATGAAGAGTGGGTTGGTAGAAGTACTTGGCCTATCCATCATTCCAAGACGAATGTGAGTGGTAGAAAGAGAAGAACGAATACCAAATGTACCTTGACCGAAGTTGAAAGTGAATCGATGATCACTCCAATGTAGGACAAGGAAATATCCCAATTGGTACGAATTCTCGTCGGTTTCTCACACCTACACAAGTAAAAGCTTATGGTGGATCTTGGTTAGGATGGTGGCACAATTATTAATGTGAATGTAAGCAAGATTCAATAATGTTGGAAAAGATTCGCAACATGCAATGTAACAAGTAGACCAAACATATACGGTACACGGAAACACACGCGCAAAAAGATAAGTGGGGTTGTGCAACCAAGGGTGAGCCAGAATGTAGAATCCACAAAAATGCTCTTGTTGCACAATACTAGAGAGACGCTAGCACGATTGCACGATAGGCGGATACAAGAACTTGTGCACAACCTACTTAGCAAAAATGCAACGACTTCTATCCCAAATATGTTCTATGCAAGGTGTTGCTATGATATGATCCAAGATGATCGAGTATCACAATCTTAATGTTGTATGATGCTATGGTTCTTTCTTGAAAGCTCTTTGCTTATCTTTCCTCTTTGCTTAAAAGCTTGTTTGGCTCTTTGATGTTTGAGCTCTTTTCTCATGCAATGGTTGATGAACCAAGATAGCAAGTGAGTATGCGGTGACAACTTTGTGACACAAGAGATGATACCAATATAGGCAACAATGATGTATGTATGCTATGGGAAGTATGATCACTAATGGGCACAAGTCTCATTGCCGGCAATACTCAATGGCCAGTCTCGATGGGTAAGCAACACAAAGGAGTAAGGCTATGATGGCTATCAATGTAATGGCAAGAGTGATATGTCCAATACCAAGATGAGGTTACCGGTCTTCCTTCCAGTATGGTGTCAAAATGGTGGCATGAATACCAAGTCGTAGTCGAGGTGGTCGTTATTGATGACGTGTCCGTGGCGAAAATGAGCGGCGGTGATGTCGATGTCGAACCGTACCTAGATAGCCGAAACACAAAAGGATACGGTACCGCAACTCAAATTCTCAAAACCAAGTGCGACCAAAAGTGTCTGAGTAGGTAGCGGGTAAGTGGTGCTGTGGGATGGGGTATTGGCAATGTTTGCGGAAGTCGGTGGTGGTGTAGCTGAAGATGTGGTGGAAGCCTAAACAAAAATTTGAGCGAAATCAGTTTTTAGAGTAGCGGTCGTCCGGAAATGGACGGATATCCGGTCACCGGACGTCCGGTAGGGTCGGAAATCTGCTAATTTGAGCTCGGTTTAGAGGTTCCGGTCGTCCGGTAAGGTCGGACGTCCGGTAGTTCCTGCGGCTCCGGACGTCCGGTAAGTTGCGGTCGTCCGGTGGGTCGGGATCAAAATTGATATGATTTCGTGGATTTTGGATGGATTTCGAGGTGGAGATGGTGGGGATGGCTAGATCCACTTGCAACACAACAAATTCACGGATCAAAACCAACAAAACATCAACAAAACTCACAAAACACAAGAAAACTTTTGGGGGCTATTTTTGTGGGGATTTTCAGGATTAGGATGAAAAACAACAAAATCAAGCTAGAAAACTAAGAGGGGGCTCCGAAATCGTGATCAACATGGCTCTAGATACCAAGATGATGTAGGGTAGAGACCCTAATCGCCCAATCTTTCACGAAAGGAGCGGATCCCGGGGAAATCACGAAGAATACGGGAAGAACGGAAGGAAAACACAAGAGGAAATCACTAAACCGACACGAATAAGTCACACATGGGCTAGATCCTCGAGTAAATAGAATGATACACGAATCCACGGACAACTAGGGACGATACACGGTAACAGGTTCTTCTCCGTGAGGAGGTCTTGAATCCACAAGGGGATCTTCCCGTAAAGGGGGCTTGAATCCGCTTGGGGGATCTTCTCCGGTGGAGGCACGAATCTTTGAGCAGAGGGTAACCAAGTGGATGAGCAAAGATCTCTCACAAATATGAGCTAAACATTTGCTAACCCTAGCTAGGATGAATGGGGGGTCTATTTATAGTCTAAGTGCAAATGGGGGCGAAGTGAAGGGGTACATGGGCCTCGGGCCCGAACACTGTGCGCAGACAGGTACCGGACGTCCGTTGCGAACCGGTCGTCCGGTGTCTCAGGAGTTGCTGGACGTCCGGTGTCCTCTGGCCGTCCGCTGGTTCCGTTCTGTGATGGGGGTGCCGGATGTCCGGTAGCTCCAGACTTCCGCTGATGTTGGCTCGGGTGCTGGTGCGCCGGTCGTCCGGTCCGGACCGGACGTCCGCTTGTTTGCTCCGGGTGCAGGGTCACCGGTCATCCGGTCTAGACTGGACGTCCGCTCGCTAGGGTTCGGCTGAGGCTTCAGGCGCCGGACGTCCAGTCCCGGCCAGTCGTCCGGTGGCTGGGACTTTTCCTTCAGCCCTCCTTGTTCTCTGTCTTCTCATCCATCTTCATCTTCTTCTTGTCCTTGCTCCTTAGCTTCTCCATGGTACCTGAGTATGCACAAAGTGTCCATATGAGGTAGTAGCCATGCTTCATGTGCATTGAGGTGGAATTGTGAGAGGAGAGATGTCATCTCGGTTTCAAGAGCTCTTGCACGTGATCGAGTCATGGGTCCACTAGGCACTTGATGAGACGATGGTAGGTCCATGGGGATGACCTTGGGATGCTCCGCATCACCAGATCATCCCATAACATCCCTAAAATATCCTTGTTTTATTTATTGGGCTCCCTAACCTATTTTTTTCCGTCCGTCCGATTACGATCGGAGGGACCTAGAATACCCTAACTCTAGCCACCTGCTATATATAGGAGCCTCCCCTATTCCATCTCTAGCTAAGCCTAAACCCTAGGCAGACCAACTCCCTCCAATCCCGTAGCCGCCACCACTCTCTCCTCGCAATCCCCAAGCGTGCTGTCGTACTCACGCGAGTGAACTTCCCCATCGCAAAAAATTGCACGATGTGTTTTTTGGTGCATTTTTTGCTCTACTTTTTTTAACCGTTTGTCAGAACAAGGTGTGTAATACACCATTGAAAAGCTATGGATTAGGCGCTACTTCGCCATGTTGAACACTTTTCAAAATTCCTCGTGGTTTAAGAGCAGTTTTGAAAATGGTGCGGCCCACGACGAGTGGTCGCGTGCGTTTTTCGCGTTTCTTACTAAACCGCTCGTCGGAATGAAGCAGATGATACACCGTTGGAAAGGTATCATCGAGGCGCATCTTTTTCATATATATTATTTTCTCTAATTCGTTACGGTTTAAGAGCAGTTTCAAATTTACTAAATCGCGGAATTCTGTTTTCCGAATTTTTTCAAATTTTCAGTACTGTTTTCGCTCTAGTTTTTTAACCGTTTGTCGAAATTATGGATGTAATATACCGTTGAAAAGCTATGGACGAGGCGCAACTTTCATAAATTGAAGTGTTTTTGAGATTCCTTACGATTTTTAGTTAATTTGGAAAATCGTGTGGCGGACGATGAGTGGCTGCGGCCATTTTTCATAAAAAAAATTCAAACCGCTGGTCGATGATTCAAATTTTACGCTGTTGAAAGATATCATCGAGAAACAATTTTTTCATGTAGAAGGCTCTCTCCAATTCCTTACGGTTCAAGAACAATTTTGATTTAAACGAAATGCAGACACTTAGTGTTTTTGCGACACCAAAATCGTCATATGTACTACATCAGACAGAAAACCGCACTGCTTTTAGACTAAAAATTGCACTGCATCAGATGGTGAAGTGAACTTCATGGTTTCATTTGTCGGACGTAATTTTTCTTAGAAGAGGAAGTGAAGTGCAACACTCTTAAAAGTGAACTGCAGCCACTCTCGAATGTGAGCCGCATTAGTTTCTTTTTTACTATTTTAAGCGTCTTGAACAAACACGGTGTAAACTTTTGTAAATACATTTTTTCCAAATGAAGTGTACTTCAAAGTCCTTCATCGTAGACTTTTTATAAGATTGGAGTGCACTGCATTTTCCTCTTTCTTTTTTCTTTATGAAGTTTTTGGGTATTTCTCGTAGTGCACTGCATATATATTTCTTGGTTAATAATGAATTTTGCACTGCACCGACGCGAGTGGACTGCATTTTTTGTTCCATACTGCACTTCATCTGTTTTTTCAAACTGCGGGGACTCGTGCCAGAAAACATACACATGCACAAATCAGAAACGAACTGCATGATTCACACAACCACACTACATGAAAAAAACACAAAATTCCCCAACAGGGTGTTTGGTTGGGGTAGTTGGAGGTAGGGGCAGTAGCATGGGCATTGCAGCCGACCTCAATGCGGACTGCACGACGGCCACAAGCGACCCAAGTGTCCTGGACTGCACACACTCACTTTGTCATGCTGCATGGACGCACCGAAGGAAGTGTCGTGGACTGCACCACCGGCGATGTACTGCAACAGTGAGTCAGCCAAACCGCATGGAGGCAGCAAGCGAGCTGTCAGGGGCAAAAATAACCCCATGAGACCTTTGCGAGCTATTGCCCAAGCACCACAGACTGCACACATGCATGGGCCGCACTGCACAGACGCGCCAGCGGACTACACGAAGGCGAGCTCATAGGAAGCAGCACACACTACCTGCAAGCAAAAACTATATTTTTTTGCAAATGTACCACATCACTCGCGTCGCCGAGTTGCACGGTGATGGTCGCTGGACTGCATAGCGGGGTCAGGGCAGTGGTGGCCGCGGCGAGCTGGCGGAGGCAGCGGGGAGGCGGGAAAAAGTACACAGGGTCGTGGCAGCAGGCCATGGCAGAGCGCGAGGTGGTGGGAGATGGTCGAATCAGTCGGCTTGTGGCTACACCAGTGGCTGTGGATGCCGGATCCAGCAGTGGAGGCATCACCAGTGGCCGGTGGTGGCCGGATCCCATGCCGGAGGCGTCGCCAGGGGGCGGTGGTGGCCGGATCCGGTGGCGGAGTCGTCGCCTGGGGCTAGTGGTGGCCGGATCCCGCCATGGCCGTGAGGGGGGACGTCGGCGGTTGGCAGGTGTTGGGGGCACGCCGTCTATGGGAGGTAGGTAGGTGAGCA
>NC_041382.1:363343340-363376227 GCF_002162155.2 Triticum dicoccoides | reverse complement strand
GGAGGGGGCTGGCGACGCGCCGGCCTTGGGAGGTAGATGGGGTCCGGCCGGCGGTTGGAGGGGGTGGGGCGCGCCGACCGTGGAAGGTGGCAGAGTCGGGGGCTGGCTGGCAGGGAAGAATGGTGGTGGAGGAGGAGGGGTTGTGGGGGCGGGGGGAAGAGATGTGGTGCGTGGGTGGGTGGGCTGGGGATTGACCTGATTACATTGCGAGGTGTTAGCAGAATAAGCATTTTTGTGTGCAGAATAAGGTCTTAAGGGTGTTATCATAATAGACCCACCCTATATATATATAGACACACACACATATATATACATATATACAGGGTCACGCTACTCATCATCCTGTGTGAGGAATAGTTATTCTTCACCCCCTTTCTATTTTGACATTAACACACCGTATTTTTACGTTCCGTAAATTTTGTCTTATTTCATACATAAAAAGAAAAACATAGTGTAAAACATACATAAAATGTGATTTTTCTCATCTTATAACCTATATTTTTGCTTTTTTATACCAAATTTTACATATTGAATCAATATGCATGTAACTATTTATATTCTAAATGTAATTTATTTAGAAAGTGATCGTAAGATTACCTCGGGTGAAGAATAATTTATTCTGCACCCTGGGTGATGAATAATATATATATATATATATATATATATATATATATATATATATGGCAACATATCCTATGCATCCGGGGGACTTTGTGTATCCATGCATCCGTCTGTCCATGGCCCTCTGATCCAAATCGAGCGCGCAACATAAAAGCCATGAATAATTTGCACTTAGACGCCCACCTAGGCACCTAAGTCACTGCGTCTTTGCGATACACCCCCTTGATTAATATGACGGCGGCTTTATCTCCGGTTCCAAGAGGAAGGTGGCGAATTCACAAGAGAACCGAACAAAGCAACAGAGTTCAGGTTTCTCAAACATGTACGTACGTTCGCTTCTTCATCAGATTGATCACAAGATTGTGGCAATGGAATAGCAATTTACAAAGGGCGCCGGATGCCGGATCGCAATCACATGTTCTAGATCTAATTAGCTAACATGGGAGGTTGCATGCATGCCACGAATCCTTTTAGCGGTGTTGTTCCCCGTACGCTGCCGGCCGGCGAGTTGTTGGTTCTGGTATGCCGCCGGCCGGCGCGTTATGTGGTTGGCTGGTGACCAACACCGGCCAGGCCGTCATGATGTGTGGTTGTCGCTACGTAGTCGTTGTGTTCCCCGTCGCCGGCTGCTGCGTTTTGTGATCGGCCGATGGCCAACGCCTGCTGAGCCGCCGCGATGTGTGGTCGCCGTCGCGTAGCCTGCTGCATCGATGTGTTCTGATCCTACGACGAGTCTGAAACGCTTCTATGGGTCTATTAAAAAATACAGTGGCTTAAGTGCCTTGGCGGGCATCTAAGTGCAAATTATTCATGGTTTTGATGTTGCTCGCATGATCTGGATCGGAAGGTTCAGGATGGACGGATGCAAGGATGCACAAGGTCCCCAGATGCATAGGATATGTTGCCTATATATATATGAGCCAAAGGAATCAAACCAAAGGAAGTATTAGACCTAGACATGGCACACAACTAGTCGTGGCACTCTGAAGTCAAATTCTGCATTAATTTGTTCACATTTAGAGTGTAAGCCTTCATGGATTGAAGACATAAGTTACTTCGTGTGTTATACATCAAAGTCACCAACAATGCATAAGAGTTTGGAAGTGTGTCCATTCACTGGAAATTTGAGGATTCTAGATATTTAGCTCGCACCGCAATGTGCAAAACCTCTTCTCATCTAAAGGCTTTGTGAAGATATTTGCCAGTTCATCTTCAGTGTTGACGTGACTGATGTCAATGCCTTCCTTGAGGACATGATCATGAAGAAAATGATGTCAAATCTGGAAATGCTTCATCTTGGAGTGTTGAATGGGATCTTGATGGCGCTCTTATTATCACGGAGTAGAGGTACTTTCTTCTTATTGATGATGTACTCATTGAGGGTTTGCTTCATCCAGAGAAGCTGAGCACAGCAGGATCGAGCAGCAATGTATTCAGCTTTAGGAGTGGAGAGTGACATGTAGTTCTGCTTCTTCAAAGATCAATAGACAAGTGATCGGCCAAGAAAGTGGCATGTGCCTAAGGCAAACTTGCGATCCACTACTACTAGTGAGCTGCCTTGGGATTTTCCCCGAAGAGGAAGGGTCAAGCAATATAGTAGTTGATAAGTATTTGCATCAGTGAGAACCAAGGTTATGGAAAGATCGAGAAGAGGGGTCTAGAGGGGGATTAGACCCTTAATAAGTATTAAAAAAATTAAGATTCTTCAAGTTAAGGTTGAGTTTAGCACATGTTAAGAGGCACACAATGCATTCTACACAAGTGTAGAAAGAGTATGAGCAGCGGAAAAGGTAAAGCATGCAAGTGCAAGAATGTAAAGGGGATAGAGTTTGGGAAGAGCAAGCGCAATGGAGACACGGAGATTTTTGGCGTGGTTCCGATAAGTGGTGATATTGTACGTCCACGTTGATGGAGACTTCAACCCACGAAGGGTAACGGTTGCGTGAGTCCACAGAGGGCTCCACCCATGAAGGATCCACGAAGAAGCAACCTTGTCTATTCCACCATGGAAGGTAACGGTTGTGTGAAGCCATGGTGGGATAGAAAAGGTTGCTTCTTCATGGACCCTTCGTGGGTGGAGCCCTACGTGGACTCGTGCAACCGTTACCCTTCGTGGGTTGAAGTCTCCATCAACGTGGACGTACGATAGCACCACCTATTGGAATCATGCCAAAAATCTCCATGTCTTCATTGCTATTGCACTCTCCAAACCCTTCCCTTTACCTTCATATGCAATGTTTTACTTTCCGCTCCTACACTCTTAGAATTGCATGTGTAGATTTCTTAACGTGTGCTAGTTGGTAAAATCTTCCCACAACTAAAATTGGGAAAAGGTTAGATTTTTATTTGGTCAAGTAGTCTAATCAACCCCCCCTCTAGAGCTACTTTTGATTGATTTCCATAGATTTGGTGATCGTAGCCTTAGTTTCACAACCTAGGAGAGTATGGCGTCTAGCGAGGGAAATTACCACTGTAGAGCTCCTTACTTTGATGGTACTAATTTTGCTAGTTGGAAGCATATAATATGAAAATGCATATTCTTGGTCATAACCCCTCCATTTGGGCTATTGTGCATATTGGCTTGCAAGGTCATTTCTTCGAGGATGGAAAAGAACCGGATCCTGAAGCATCCACGGAAGAAATGAAGATGTTGTAATACAATGCTCAAGCTTGTGACATTCTCTTCAATGGATTGTGCCCTGAAGAATTCAACAAAATCAGCCGCATTGAGAATGCAAAGGAAATTTGGGATACTTTGGTTGATATGCACGAAGGTACCGAGTCCGTCAAGGAGTCCAAATTGGATGTGCTTCAAAGTCAACTTGACAAGTTCAAGATGAAGGATGGTGAAGGAGTTGCCAAGATGTACTCTAGGTTGCTCTCATTACAAATGAGACTAACGGCTTGGGAAGCGAAGAGATGACCAACAAATTCATCATCAAGAAGATCCTAAGATCCTTGGATGGAAAATATGATACCATGTGCACGTTGATCCATATGATGCCCAATTACAAAGATCTCAATCCCACAGAAGTCATCGGTCGAATTGTTGCTCATGAAATGTCACTCAAGGATAAGGAAGAGCTCCACAACAAGTCAAGTGGTGCTTAGAAAGCTTCAAGTGATGCTTGTACAACATCAAGTGAGAAGCAAGTCTCCAATGAAGAATTGAGCTTAATGGTGAAGAACTTCAACAAGTTCTACAAGAATAGAAGCAAAGTGAGAAGCTCCAAATCAAGATCCTACAATGAAAAAAGATCTTCCAGTCATGATCGTAATTGCTACAATTGTAGAAGACCTGGAAACTACTCCAATGAGTGTACGACTCCCTAGAAGAAAAGAGAAGATTCACCAAAAAGGAGAAGTAGAAGAGATGAATCACCTCAAAGAGAGAGGAGTAGAGATGATCGTTATGAATGAAGATCCTCTTGTAGAAGCAAGGATTCAGAAAGGAATGACAAGTCATCAAAGAGCTACACAATACAAACACATCAAGCTCATGTTGGCGAATGGGTATCCGGTTCCGGTTCCGACTCCGACAACTACTCCGAGAGAAGCTATCACTCCGACTCCGAATATACTCAAGATGAAGGTGTTGCCGGTCTTGCACTTGTGTCATCCAACTCCTATGACATATTTGACTCACCAAATGAAGGAATTGGGAGATGCTTCATGGCTAAAATCCCTAAGGTATCACACATTGAGTATGTTGATTTCAATAGCGATGAAGATAATTTGCTAGGTGATGATGATTTACTTGTTGACAACATTAGTGATGAAAACTATGATGAACTTGATTAAACAAATGACAATGATAAGAAGGATATTGAGCGTCTAACTAAAGAACTAAGCACTCTTAAGTTAGCTCACGAAACAACTCTAGAGGATCATAGAGAGCTCCAAAGGACTCATGAGAAACTACGCTTCGAGAAGCTAAATTTAGAGCAAGAGCATGAGTTCCTAAAAGCTATCAATGATGATCTTCAAAAGAAGAGTTCTTATTATATTGCCAAACATCTCCTCTTGTCTACTTATATGACACAAGTAAAACCAAGCAATAAGAGCAAGAAAGATTCTTCCTCAAGTAGTAACAATAATCATGTTATATCCAATATTATTACTTCTAGTAGTTCTCTTGATTCCACTAATGATTCTCTTAGCCAAGTTAAACTTGAGCAAGAAAATAGCTTATTGAAGGGAATTATAGAGAAAGGTGTTTACAAGATCCTTGCCGGAAGAAAATTGTACACAAGCAAGGAACGCACCAAAAGAATCAAGGTGTTGGTTTTGAATGAAAGTTCAATGCCAATGGAGTTGAGTGGGAAGAAGATAAATACCCCAAGACGATGTTTGTTCCTTAACAAGAGAAGTATGACCCCACTTATTTCAAGGGAACACAAGCTCAAGATGATCTTCCACTAGAAGACCACAAGCTAAAAGGCAACGACAAGCTTCAAGAAGAGATTGACTCGTTTGAAGAAGCTCCTAAGGCCATGGTCAAGTGGGTTCCCAAGACTACATCAGGTTCTACTTCATCAAGTATGACTACAACTCCAAGTATTCCCATCAAGTTGATGTGGATCCGAAAGAAGAAGAACTAGAGTGTTCTTGAAGGTGACTTCGCCAACATACGTCACTCACATTCATTTTGGCAAGAACATGTGCAATCAACTTTCATATCCTGCACTAGTTCATGGAGTCACAAACCCTCTTGTTGGTAAGACAAGGGACAAGGTAACCTAATGCTTTCATGGACATCATCATATGTGTAATTCACTCTATGTATATGGATATCCTTGTATGTTCCTTGTGGGACTAACCCATGTAGGTATTAAACATGCAACACTCCAATGGACTGCTCCAAAACATCTACATCGACATTGAGCATCCACATCTTCAACATCTACATGAAGTCATCATCGACAAAACACAAGGTTAGTTCATCCCTCTTAGGGGGGATATCACATCTAGGGGGAACTTTGCTCTAAAAATTGAGCTAAAGCAACTCTAATGGTGTGAACACAACTATGCTTTATGTAAAAGTGGTTACCCTCCTTGTTCTTAAACCTTCTGATAGTCAGAAGAGATTAGAGAATAGGTCAACCTCAGTCGGGGCACTAGTCCCAGCAGCAGCTATGATGCAAATTTCCTAGAGCTGCTACCAGACAGAGGAAGAAGAGGAATTCTGATAGTGAGGGTGAAGATTTTGTGGTTGAGGAAGAAATAACTTCTAAGAAGAAAGTGGTCAAGAAAGAATATGTTGGTGATGCTGCCACCACAAAGCCTGGTCTTCAGAAGAGAGCTCCTGCTAAAAGAGCTCCAATGTCAAAAGCCATACAATCCACTTTTGCTCAAGATCAAGCAACTGCTGAGGCACCAAGTGTTGCAGGTGATAAGAAGAGGAAAGAAATACTAAAGAAGACCACTGCAAAGGTCATTGGTAGACCATCCATGATGAGGGATGATGATGAAGATGAGGAGGAGGAAGAGCCTGTTGCACCACCTGCCAAGACTCAGAAGCTAATGGTTGATGCCATCAAGACTGGTGCTCCTCCCTCCAAGCCCAAGCCCAAGCCCAAGTTAGCTCCCAAGTCTTCAGCTCCAAAGAGATCCACAAGAAATATCCCTGCTGCAGAGAAGAACAAGGCCCTAGTGTCAGAGGTCCAAGAGGATGATGAGCCACTAGTGCTCAGAAAACTAAAGCCAAAGGTTCCAGACCACAATGATGATCATCCAGTAGCTGAGAACATGAAGCTAAGAAAGGATGGATGTCTGAGACAGTGGAGGAAGAATGATCCATATGCCACAAGGAGGAGGATTGCTGTTGACTACCATTTCCACACCAGAGAACAGCAGGACTTCTATGAGACCGTGTTGCTGGGCGAGAAGCCCATTGTGTGTGACATGAAATGGGTTGACTGGAAGTACATTGATGAAAATGAGGATTTCTTTCCCCATGTACATGAGAGCTTCAGGATGAATGAAGTTGATGATTTTGTTGGACAAAAGCTGACTAATTGGAATGATGAGATGATTATGCAGTTTACTCCAGTGCACACTTCTATCTAGATGGGAAGATAGTATGGATGACTAAGGGCACCAGGTACCAGTCATCTATCTCTGAATGGGTTGACCTCATCAATTCTCCAAAGGAAGAAGAATATGATCTTGATGTATATGGCAAACCCAGGAAGGATCACAACTTTATGGCTCACATGTATAAGCCTATTCCTGATGCAGCTCTAGAGACTCGCAAGTTTGGATCCATATACTATCTGCTAGCTGGACTGACCACAATAAACACCATACTAAGTCATACCCTCTTGCCTAAGTCTGGAGATCATAGGATGATACATGGTCATTCCATCAACTTGCTACACATGTTTGATGTTCCCCAAAAGTTCAAGGTCATGAGCTTGATAGTTGAGGCAGTCAAGAGGACAGCTGCTGACCAAAAGAGGTCATGTGGATATGCTCCACATATTCAGATGTTGATCAATTCCAAGGTTGAAACAGGAACATATCTACTTGACAAAGAGCATTTACCTCTTAGGCCAGATTTTGAGGGCAATGAAGTTGTCATGGACGCATCACATCCTACATCTATTGAGGCCCAAGAGAAGATTGAGGAGGCAAAAGCAGCAAATGCTCCAGATGCATCTATTGTGAATCTCAAGACTAAACAAGATCATCTGACATACCTGCTAGAAGCAACTCTAAGGATAGAGAAGAGTCTGGCCAACTTGACTAAGAATCAGGAGAGCTTAGAGAGGATTGTGGAGGATAAATTATACAACCTTGATGCGAAGGTCACAGAGATTCAGACTATAGTTGAGAAGCTAAGGGATGATGATGAGGACAATGATGATAGACTAACTACATATAGGTTCTAGTCAGTGCCAAGGGCACAGATGTATTCTGTTGATCCAGTTGCAGATTTGAGGCCTACTCATTCTGCTCCTGCCACCACAGCCACAATTTCTCCTCTAGTATCTACTCCACCAGCTCCACAGACATCAACTGAAGCACTTGCGGATAGACTCGTCTCAACACTGTCTACGCACACCGGGGCTACAAGCCAGAAAGACCACTTCAGGAGCTCCCAGAGATCGTGCTTAGAGTGTCATATAGCACTATATGTTTTAAAACTTTTTGGTAACTTGTTGCCAAATGGGGAGAAACTGTGTAGATCATAGGCTTTGAGAGAGTGTGTCTTTTGCTATTGTTGGTTTCATTTGTCTTGCTACTTTGGTTGGTTGTTTCTACCTTATGCTACATGTGTGTTATGCTCGTGACATACTTTGTGTCTTTCGGCGTTTTGGGAACGGGGGTCCCCAGACTTTCCTACCTGCGGCCCGCGGCGTGGCTCCACTAGCGGCCCTATACGGTCCATCTTCACCAGCAAACACTGAAGACCCTCACGAGGGGCCAAGCCTCGCGAGGTGCACGATGCAAGACCTCCTCAGGGGCGGCCTCACCTGGCTGCCTCGCGAGGGGTGGAAAGATCAAGGCAAGGGACACCTCGCGAGGTTTCTATGATGCAAGCCATGATGACTGGAGCCAGGCGGGCGCCAGCGCACAGTGTCCTCGTTTCCTCTTTGGTGCTAAAGAGGCAAGCGTCGGCGAGGAGTCCCGAGGCATCGGGTAAAGGTTCCCATATTGCTGCAACAAGACCAAGACCAGCAGGGCGGCAGGACAGAGGTCACCGTGGAGCCCAAGACGGCGTCACCACCAGAGCCTTTGGCATGCGAAGACTAATTTTGTCAGGATAACTTGTACTAGTTGTCTCCCTTCGTATTTGGCCCTCGTGGGATTCCTTCCCGCTCAATATTTGGGAAGAGGACCAGGGCCTCTATATATAGGACTAGCCACCACCATGGTGGAGGGGGGACAGCTCATCCAAATCATCCCCAACCACACAAGTTCACCAAGCACAAGAACACCTCTCCTTAGGAGGCTGTTCTTCCCTTATAACCGTTCATCCTTAGCCCAAGAGGCAATCCACCACACCACACTAGAGTAGGGTATTACACCACAACGGTGGCCCGAACTAGTATAAATCTGGTGTCTTTCGTTCTTTGAGTTCATCGAGCTAGATTGTGAGATCGTGTCGAGTGCGAGCTAGAGAGGGGGAGAGATCTTTGTGCACACCCTAGTGTTCAAACCTCAAGGGTTTTGCCGAAACTCGAAATTCGACATTTGTCGTGCCAGGTAGGGGTGCGCTGAAGCCTTCTCCTTCGTCAATCCGCACTTCACCACTCCACCAAGTTCATGGCCGATGCTCGCCGGGTCCGCACCAAGCGCCGGGCCGCCCTCGCCACCCACGTCGCTCAGACAGCCCCTGTCGGCGGGCCTCCCCGTTGTTCTTCGTCACCCGCCAACACCGCCACTGGCCCGGCAACGAATGAGCAACAAGCCTCTTCACTACAGTGGAATAGAATGGTGGTTGTGGAGAAGACAAAAAGGAGATGATAGTCTCACATCAACTAGGCGTATCAACGGGCTATGGAGATGCCCATCAATAGATATCAATGTGAGTGAGTAGGGATTGCCATGCAACGGATGCACTAGAGCTATAAGTGTATGAGAGCTGAAACTAAGTGGGTGCGCATCCAACTTGCTTGCTCATGAAGACCTCGGGCATTTGAGGAAGCCCATCATCGGAATATACAAGCCAAGTTCTATAATGAAAATTCCCACTAATATATGAAAGTGACAACTCAAAAGTCTCTATATATGAAGAACATGGTGCTACTCTGAAGCACAAGTGTGGTAAAAGGATAGTAACATTGCCCCATCTCTCTTTTTCTCTCATTTTTTATTTATTTTATTTTTTATTTCTTTTGGGCCTTCTCTTTTTTTGGCCTTTCTCTTTTTTCTCTTTTTTTATTTTTATTTTTTATTTTTTCGTCCGGAGTCTCATCCCGACTTGTGGGGGAATCATAGTCTCCATCATCCTTTCCTTGCTAGGGAAATGCTCTAATAAGGATGATCATCACACTTCTATTTACTTACAACTCAATATTACAACTCGAAACTAGAACAAAGATATGACTCTATATGAATGCCTCCGGCAGTGTACCGGGATGTGCAATGATCTAGCATAGCAATGACATCAAAAAACGGACAAGCCATCAAAACATCATGCTAGCTATCTTACGATCATGCAAAGCAATATGACAATGAATGCTCAAGTCATGTATATGATGATGATGGAAGTTGCATGGCAATATATCTCGGAATGGCTATGGAAATGCCATGATAGGTAGGTATGGTGGCTGTTTTGAGGAAGGTATATGGTGGGTTTATGGTACTGGCGAAAGTTGTGTGGTACTAGAGAGGCTAGCAATGGTGGAAGGGTGAGAGTGCGTACAATCCATGGACTCAACATTAGTCATAAAGAACTCACATACTTATTGCAAAAATCTATTAGTCATCGAAACAAAGTACTATGCGCATGCTCCTAGGGGTATAGATTGGTAGGAAAAGACCATCACTCGTCCCCGACCGCCACTCATAAGGAAGACAATCAATAAATAAATCATGCTCCGACTTCGTTACATAACGGTTCACCATACGTGCATGCTACGAGAATCACAAACCTCAACACAAGTATTTCTACTAATCCACAACTACCCACTAGCATGACTCTAATATCACCATCTTTATATTGCAAAACTATTGCAAGGAATCAAACATATCATATTCAGTGATCTACAAGTTTTATGTAGGATTTTATGACTAACCATGTGTGTCGGTGTCAAAACCGGCGGATCTCGGGTAGGGGGTCCCGAATTGTGCGTCTAGGCCGGATGGTAATAGGAGGCAGGGGACACGATGTTTTACCCAGGTTCAGGCCCTCTTGATGGAGGTAAAACCCTACGTCCTGCTTGATTAATATTGATGATATGGGTAGTACAAGAGTAGATCTACCACGAGATCAGAGAGGCTAAACCCTAGAAGCTAGCCTATGGTATGATTATATGTTATGGTTGTTGTCCTACGGACTAAAACCCTTCGGTTTATATAGACATCGGAGAGGGTTAGGGTTACACAAGGTTGGTTACAAAGGAGGAGATATCCATATCCGTACTTCCTAGCTTGCCTTCCACGCCAAGTAGAGTCCCATCCGGACACGAGACGAAGTCTTCAATCTTGTATCTTCATAGTCTAACAGTCCGGACAATGGAGATAGTCCGGCTGTCCGGAGACCCCCTAATCCAGGACTCCCTTAGTAGCCCCCGAACCAGGCTTCAATGACGATGAGTCCGGCGCGCAGTATTGTCTTCGGCATTGCAAGGCGGGTTCCTCTCCAAATTTTGTGTACCTGTCGAAATAGTGTCCGGTCACTTGTGAATGTTGCACTCCTTGGCTTCCACGCCTAATAATGGCCACTTTCCACGTTTTGAGCGAATGTGAAGAGCCAGGGTGTTTTCACATTTACCCCCCTAGCTGTATGAATGAGCCGTCTATTAAAAAGATGAGGATTCAGATCCAAATCACACCATCCTCCCTCGGCGAGCCTTCATCGGAGCGCACCCGACAGAGATCCATTCCATCATGGCTGGTCGACGCAGCTCCTCCTCTCGCCCCCCTAGCTCCAAGCCTGGATATTGGGAGAGATGTTCCATCCCGCACAGCAAATTAGTGGTGCTTCAGACCAAGGGATTTCTTCCCCCAGCGTACCTGGTCCCGGTTCGAGCCGGGCTTGCCACCTATAATGGCGAAGAGCAAGCGGAGAGCCTTCCCAATCCCTCCAAGGGAGAGCGGGTATGCCTTGTCCCTTATTTGGTAAGAGGGCTCGGATTCCCAATTCATCCGTTTCTCCGGGGGCTCCTGGAGTTCTACGGCCTCTAGTTGCACAACCTTACGCCAGCCTCCATGCTGCATATCGCGGGATTCGTAGCCCTTTGCGAGTTGTTTTTGGGCTGTGAGGCTCATTTCGCTCTATGGAAGAAGCTGTTCTACCTTGTGCCCCGTTCTCAGAAGGGGTCAATATATCAAGTGGGCGGAGCCAAAGTGTGGCGTGTTGTCGGGACCGGATACCTGTCCGGAACCCCAAAGAAGACGTCCGAAGACTGGACTTCAGAATGGTTTTATATAGAAGACGTCCCCCTCCCGGATCCTATTCGGATCGGCCTTCCTGAGTTCGACAACGCCCCTTTGAAGAAGCGCCGGAGCTGGCGTCCACGGAGCTCCCTGGAGGAAGATGACAGGGACATTCTTTACCTGATGAGCCAGATAAGTTTTTTAGCTCGATCCGGATTGACCATGATCGAGGTCATGGCCATATGTATCATACGGGGGGTGCAGCCGCTCCAGTATAGAGGCCACCCCATGTGGGATTTCAACGGGGAGGATGACACCACCTGCCACGGCCGCAAAGGGTCGGGATCGGCTGCTGATCTAATAAAGATCTTGTCCACTTTGTACAAGGGAGAAGATGAGGAATTCCTTCGTGTCAACCTGCAGGGAGGATTCTCTATGTACAATCCTCCGAGCTGGGTAAGCGGAGACTTTTTCTCGCCCATCCATTCTGTATGCCCGTAGTTAAGTATTCAGTCTAGCGATTTCATCGCAGGAGCTGGGCCAGGCTGTAAAGGATATAAACAGCCCTCCTCCACAACCCGAGGACCCTGGACGGTCCCTTACCCGGCCTCCCAAGAGGATCCGGACGTATCTGTGGATCTGATCGATGGGGTATTTTACCAATCGAGTAATGACAACGCCTTGGTGGCCATCACGACTGATTACCCTGGGCTAGTTCTAGCCTCACAGGTGACTGAGACCGAAGTCCCAGCACTTAAAAAGGGATCCGTCCTTGCGCTTTTTTGATTGTCGTATAACAGTCGTGCTTTGCAGGGGAGGTCCTCGGGGCAGAAGGCCGATCCTGTGGCAACTAGCCAACAAGGGGCCGCGAGGCCAGGCGGGCTAAAAAGACCCACAGTCCGGATTGAGACACCGGCGCAGCGGTACGGCGCGCCGTCTTTATTGCAAGCCATTATTCTCAGAGGCATACTAACGCCCATGCCTTCTTTTCAGGAAAAAGAGCGCTCGCCGGACTATACGCGGAGAGGCTACCCATTGCGCCTCCACCAGCCAGGCTCCAAGGCCGGATTCGGAGGCGGGAACGAATATGAGGCGTGCGATGGGCGCTGCTGTGACAGAGGATGCGGACAAACTGTCCGCCACCAATTCCGAGGTGGAAAGTGCCATGAACCACAGGCGTCGCCGGACTGTTCTTCGTGACGCTTGTTTCTCCCAAGAGGCATTGGATGCCTTCAACAAGGGAGACGCGCACCTCCGTGCCGCTCAAAATGGTCTAGCCAGAGCCACGGAGCAGTATGTAAAAGACATACGGGTGAGAAAATTTGATGATCATATATATTAGGTGCCCCTGAGACTTGAAACAGTTAGGATAACTGATTTAAGAATCATTTGTTATGCAGGTTTTTACAGAAAAGAATACTCAACTGTCCCAGGAGCTGGAAGAGTGCAAAGCCCAACTTCAGGCCGCACTGGCCGCAGCAGGGGAGCCCAAAGAGACCCCCTCTGGTAACATATCCTTCGAATGATAAGTATCATATTAGAATGCGGCGTATATGCAGATCTGACGATAAAATTGCAGATGACACTGGAGTAAATCCGGATAAGCAACAGCTCATACGCCAACTGAAGGCCGGTGAGAGCGTGCTTACGAGGGTGAGGCAGGAGAAGAATGATCTCCTAGATGCCAACACCAAGATGGGCGTGGAACTAAAGGATGTTCGTGCCCAACTATTGGACTCTGTTAAGGAGAATTGGCGGCTTCGACGCGGCATATTTAGTAAGTGCTTGAACGAACTTTGAAAAAGAGTTCGGCAAGGAAGCTGGCTGACAGAGTTATGTCTGTAGGTATGCTAACAAGTCGTCCTGCCGAGGAGATGCCCGGTTCAACGGGTGATCTTCTTCCCGAGCTCTCACAGTTGCACGAACGAGTTCGGCAGGTGATGCAAGGCGTCGCCCAGGCCTTGTGGCCATCCGTCTCCATACCCGAAGGCCATGGAGAGCTTGCAGAAAAGCTGAAGGGAGCATGGCGGCGCTTCCGATTATGGAAGATATTGGCCTGCCGTCAGGGCGCCAGGGAAGCCTGGGCAATGGTGAAGACACGATACACGAAGGCTGACCCGAACCACATGGTCGAAGTCGGACCTGTGGGGCCTGATGGGAAGGAGATCCCTGTGAGCTTAGTGTACGGCCAAGTAGAATTGGCCGCAAAGTATTCCCAACAGGACTATAGACTAGACCGCCTATTGGATGGCATTGAAGAGGAATTCAACCAGTCAAATTGACTATGTAATTTTAAAGTGACATGTATAATGCCTTCTAGCCGGATTGTAGATCGTTTGTCGTGGCGGACCTTTTCGCTTCAACCTTGGGACCCGACAGTCCAAAGTGTATCTGAATACCCTCTCGGATATGTAAGAACCGGGGCATGCATGGAGACCAGGCGTAGGGGTCATTAGTGCTTTATCAGACAAGTGCCCAACTAGTTATGTTATATTACATGGGTAGTAAGAAACATCTTCCAGAGAGAATAGTTCCGTTAAGGGTTCCTTTCCCTGGGTAAGCATGCCCTAAAGTGCATGTCTGGACTGCGATAAGAAGCACAGAAAAGCATCTGGGGGCAGATATGGATAATAAATAAAAGTCATCTTTTGTTCACCAACCGAATATTCCCTTAAGAACGCTAGCTTTCGGCTTCACCCAGTCTGAGGTACACGTCCGGCTGACCTGGTGGTAACAATCGCAGAGGTGCTCCCCTTACGCCCTAGTTGAATTAACAGGAACGTAGGGCATAAATACAAGAGCCAGGCAACCCAGCTTGGCCAAAACTTAAGTCATATCGATGCATATAATGGTGAAAAAAGGTACATGCGGAAGTATAACACATGTGTTAGCCGTGAGGCCCGGGTAAATAATTTAAGCTTCTGTGAAAGAAGCCCCCAGGTATGTAGAGTGCGGATAGCACATCTGTAATGTACGAGTGAGGCACAAGGTGACCCTTGAATGCCTAAAGAAATAAAAGAAAGAAAGGGAAACAAGACAGATGATGCATATGCAGAAAATGGACAAAGGGAGGGGACTAACATAGAGTCTGGTGCTAGGCGTAGAATCTTCGAAGCCTCGCTGCGTTCCATGGGTTCGGCTCGAGTCGACTAGTCGATGCATCCCGCAGTCGGTACGCTCCACCGGTCAAAACTTGGTCGATAATGAAGGGACCTTCCCACTTGGGCTCGAGCTTGTTCTTTTTCTTATCCGACAGTCGTAGAACTAGTTCGCCAACATTATAAGTTTTGGCCCGTACTTCTCTGCTTTGGTATTTGCGAGCCTGTTGCTGGTAAAATGGGGAACAGGCTTTGGCTATGTCGCGCTCTTCCTCCAAGGTGTCCAGACTGTCCTGCCGATCGAGCTCGGCTTCTCTTTCTTCGTACATCCGCACTCGAGGTGAGTCATGAATTATGTCACAGGGCAGGACCGCCTCTGCGCCGTACACCATAAAAAATGGTGTATATCCAGTACTACGATTCGGTGTGGTCCGCAGCCCCCAGAGTACGGAGTCGAGCTCCTCTATCCAGTGCGTGTCAGACTCCGTTAAGGAGCGCACTAATCTAGGTTTAATGCCGCTCATTATAAGACCATTTGCTCGTTTGACTTGACCGTTGGTTTGTGGGTGATAGACTGGAGCATAGTCGAGCTTGATGCCCATTTTGCTGCACCGGAGTTTTACCTCGCCGGCCGTGAAGTTCGTGCGTTATCAGTGATGATGCTGTGGGGGACGCCGTAACGGTGTACAACCCCGTATGAAATCTATCACCGGTCCGGATTCGGCTGTTTTAACTGGTTTAGCCTCTATCCATTTGGTGAATTTATCCACCATGACCAATAAGTATTTTTTCTTGTGGGTTCCCCCTTTAAGGGGTCCAACCATGTCAAGCCCCCAGACCGCGAAGGGCCATGTAATGGGGATTGTTTGGAGGGGGTGGGTGGCATATGGCTTTGATTTGCAAAGAGCTGGCAACCGGCGCAACGTTGGACCAAGTCCTGTGCATCTGCCCGGGCCGTTGGCCAATAGAATCCTGTACGGAAGGCCTTGCTTACAAGAGCCCGGGCTGCGGCGTGATGACCACTGAGTCCGGCGTGAATTTCTGCCAAAAGGTTCCGCCCTTCCTCTTCGGAGATGCACCTTTGAAGGACTCTGATAGCGCTTTTTTGTACAATTCTCCCTCATGGACCCTGTAGGCCTTGGATCGCCGCACTATGCAGCGTGCCTCATTTTGGTCCTCCGGAAGTTCCTGTTTAGTTAGGTAGGCCAGGAATGGTTCTGTCCACGGGACAATAATGGACATTATTTCATGGGCTGATTATGTTATTTCGGTGGCGGAGCCTCCGATTGTGTCAGAGAGTTTGGTGGTATCGGGTATTTTGGCCGGGTCCGGACTGTTGTTATCGGTGTCCCCTTCCCATGCTACGGATGGCTTAAAAAGCCTTTCCAGAAATATGTTGGGAGGGACCGCGTCGCGTTTTGCGCCGATGCGGGCGAGGATATCCGCCGCCTGATTGTTTTCCCGAGCCACATGGTGAAATTTGAGCCCCTCGAACCAAGCTGGCATTTTTAGGACGGCATTGCGATAAGCTGCCATTTTCGGATCCTTGGCATCAAAGTCTCCATTTATTTGGGATATCGCGAGGTTCGAATCCCCACGCACCTCTAGGCATTGAATGCCCATGGATACTGCCATCCGGAGACCATGTAGAAGGGCCTCATATTCGATGGCGTTGTTGGAGTCCGTATACATTATCTGTAGTACGTATTGGACGGTGTCTCCTGTTGGGGACGTCAAAACGCCAGCCCCCAGACCAGCCAACATTTTGGAGCCGTCGAAGTGCATGATCCAGTTTGAATATGTGTCGTACTCTTTAGGGAGTTCGGCTTCCGTCCACTCATCAATGAAGTCAGCCAAAACTTGCGACTTAATAGCTCGTCGTGGCTTGTAAGTTATGTCGAACGGGAGGAGCTCAATGGCCCATTTGGCAATCCGGCCCATCGCGGCGCGGTTGTTTATAATATTGTTAAGTGCTACTTCCGAGGCTAACGTTATCGAACACTCTTGAAAGTAGTGTTGCAGCTTCCGGGATGCCATAAATACCGCGTACGCTATCTTTTGATAATGCGGGTACCATGATTTGCATGGAGTAAGGACAGTGGACACATAGTCAACCGGCTTTTGAATGGGGAATTTGTGTCCGTCCACTTCTCGCTCGACGACGAGCACTGCGCTTACTACTTGATGAGTTGCTGCAATGTATAATAGCATTGGTTCGCTAATGTTTGGCGCGGCCAGGACTGGGTTTGTTGCCAATATGGCTTTTATTTCGTTGTGTTCGGCCGTGGCGGCGTCCGTCCACTCGAAGTGTTCGGTGCGCCGGAGGAGGCGATAAAGGGGTAATGCCTTTTCTCCCAAGCGGGAGATAAAGCGGCTTAGAGCCGCCACGCATCCAGTCAATTTTTGTATTTGTTTGAGGTCTGTTGGGGTAGCCAACTGTGACAACGCTCGGATTTTGGCCGGATTAGCTTCAATACCTCTACTGGAGACAATGAATCCCAGGAGCTTTCCGGCTGGTACGCCAAAAATGCATTTTTCCGGATTGAGCTTGATGTCATATGTTCGGAGGTTGTCGAATGTGAGCCTCAAGTCGTCTACTAGAGTTTCGACATGCTTGGTTTTAACGACCACGTCATCCACGTATGCCTCCACTGTTTTGCCGATCTGGTTTGCCAGACATGTCTGAATCATGCGCTGATATGTTGCGCCGGCGTTTTTGAGCCCGAAGAGCATTGTGTTGAAGCAAAATGGGTCGTATGGTGTGATGAATCCCGTTGCGGCTTGGTATGGCTCTGCCATTTTAATTTGATGGTAGCCGGAGTATGCGTCAAGGAAACACAATGAATCGTGTCCTGTGGTAGCATCGATGATTTGATCGATGCGGGGGAGGGGGAAGGGATCCTTTGGACAGGCCTTGTTAAGGTCCTTAAAATCGACGCACAAGCGCCAGGATTTGTCCTTCTTTGGTACCATCACCAGGTTTGCTAGCCAGTCCGGATGTTTTATGTCTCTGATGAATCCGACCTCCAATAGTTTGGCTAGTTCCTCTCCCATGGCTTGTCTCTTAGGTTCGGAGAAACGTCCAAGAGCCTGCTTGACTGGCTTAAATCCTTTTAGGATATTTAGGCTGTGCTCAGCCAGCCCGCGTGGGATTCCTGGCATGTCTGAAGGGTGCCAGGCAAAAATGTCCCAGTTCTCGCGTAGGAACTCTCGCAGTGCGGCGTCGACATCAGGGTTTAATTGTGCCCTAATGGAAGCTGTTTTGTAGGGTCCGTTGGATGGACTTGGAATTTGACTATTTCATCCGCTGGTTTAAAGGAGGTGGACTTGGATCTTTTATCGAGTATCACGTCGTCCCTGTTCACCGTGGTGCGCAGCGCAGTTAGTTCCTCGGCCGCTAGGGCTTTGGATAGTGCCTCAAGGGCCAATGCAGCTGTCATATTTTCAGCGCGGAGTGCTATGTCTGGATCACTAGCAAGAGTGATGATTCTGTTGGGCCCGAGCATTTTGATCTTCATGTACCCGTAATGGGGTATGGCTTGGAAGATTGTAAACGCCTCCCTCCCTAATAGAGCGTGGTATCCGCTGCTGAACGGGGCCACTTGGAATGTAATTTCTTCGGACGTGTAATTATCCGGCGTGCCAAATACCACGTCTAGTGTGATTTTGCCGGCACAGCGTGCTTCCCGACTGGGGATGATTCCTCTAAAGGTTGTGCTACTTTGCTCAATGCGGCTCCAGTCTATTTCCATCTTTTGAAGAGTTGCCTCATAGATGAGGTTTAATCCGCTGCCGCCATCCATGAGTACCTTGGTGAGTCGAAAGCCGTCCATGATTGGACTGAGGACCAGTGCGGCTGGTGCTCGGGCTATTCAGAATTTAGGTTCATCACTGGCATTGAAGGTAATAGCCGTGTCACTCCAAGGATTTATTTCTGCTATGTGGCAGATTTGGGCCATGCTGTGGAGTGTTTGCTTGCGTCTATTATTTGACGCGAAGGTCTCAAAGACCGTTAACACCGTATTGTTGTCCACCGGATGATGCTCTGTTGTCTTTGGGAGGAGTAGATCCTCACCACTTTTGGCCACCTGCCGTAGTATCCAACATGCCCTAAGGCTGTGCGTTGGTATTGCATCCGCTTTACTATGAATTTTGCAGGGTCCGTTGAGCCATCCCTCCAGTACGGTTCCTTACCCCGTAGAGTGCTTTTGCTTTTTGGTAGTTAACCCAGGTGTATTGTGATAATGCACCATTTTATTTCGGACTGGGTTTGTATTCAGGGCCGGATTGTCCTAAAATTTTATTTCGGTTTTCCAGGCGCTTTCCATCGCACAGTACTTTCGTACTATGGACACCAAGTCGGCAAAGCGTGTAATTTCGCGATGACTTATGGCGTTGAGGATTCCCTTGTCCGTGCAATTATTGCAGAAGAATGAAATTGTGTCTTCCTCGTGGCAGTCCTTTATCCTGTTCATGACCAGGAGGAATCTAGCCCAGTAATGGTGTACTATTTCTTCGGGCTCTTGCCTAATTTGGGATAGATCGCGTATGTTTGGGTGGGTGGGTGGAATTGAATCTGAATCCTCACCCAATCTGAGACTCGGGGGCCAAGGAGTTTCCGAACTCGGAAGTTTGGATTCTTGGATGTTTTCCGATAAATCTAGCCCGCTGCCTGATTCTGGGTTCAGGCCTTGAGTGACGTCCTCCCCTCCGCGGGTATCCGGCTTGGAGGGATCGGGAATCCGGACATAGCTAGTCCTTAAGATAGACGAAGGTTTGCCGCATTGTTCCTCCACCACTGCAACGTGATGGGTGACCTGGGGAGAGTTGATCTCTCTCAGATCGGGTTCAGCGATGCGATCCAAGAGCTTGTTCAGGGAAGAGAGCTCCATTGGATCTAACTGCTCGGCGAGTTCCGAGTTGACGTGAAGGTTGCTTTCGATGACCCGAGAAGTCATCATCGTCGGCGCAGCGGCCGAACAGGCGGTCATAAGAAAACCACCTAGCCGGAGAGTTTGGCCGATAGCCAAAGTTCCCTCAGCAATAGTGTTGTCTTTAAAGACGGGATGAGACATCCTTCCTGGTGGCGAAGGCACAACGGAACTCTCAATGAAAGCACCAATGTCGGTGTCAAAACTGGCGGATCTCGGGTAGGGGGTCCCGAACTGTGCGTCTAGGCCGGATGGTAACAGGAGGCAGGGGACACGATGTTTTACCCAGGTTCGGGCCCTCTTGATGGAGGTAAAACCCTACGTCCTGCTTGATTAATATTGATGATATGGGTAGTACAAGAGTAGATCTACCACGAGATCAGAGAGGCTAAACCCTAGAAGCTAGCCTATGGTATGATTGTATGTTATGGTTGTTGTCCTACGGACTAAAACCCTTCGGTTTATATAGACACCGGAGAGGGTTAGGGTTACACAAGGTCGGTTACAAAGGAGGAGATATCCATATCCGTACTGCCTAGCTTTCCTTCCACGCCAAGTAGAGTCCCATCCGGACACGAGACGAAGTCTTCAATCTTGTATCTTCATAGTCTAACAGTCCGGCCAATGGAGATAGTCCGGCTGTCCGGAGACCCCCTAATCCAGGACTCCCTCAATGTAATGACCAGTTCCTGCCATCTCTCTAAATAGATATAAGTGAAGCAAGAGAGTTTAATTCTTTCTACAAAAGATATGCCCATGCTCTAACAAATATAAGTGAAGCAAAAGAGCATTCTACAAATGGCGGTTTTCTATATAAAGAGAAACAGGCAATCCAAACTTCAAATGATATAAGTGAAGCACATGAAGCATTCTATAAAGCCATACTCAAAAGATATAAGTGAAGTGCAATGAGCATTCTATAAATCAACCAAGTACTATCACATACCAGCATGGTGCATAAAATAAAAATGAAAACTAAATGCAAAATACGCTCCAAGATTGCACATATCGCATGAACGAAAGGAATCCGAAAACATATTGATACTTGTTGAAGAAAGAGGGGATGCCTTCCGGGGCATCCCCAAGCTTAGACGCTTGAGTCTCCTTGAATATTTACTTGGGGTGCCTCGGCCATCCCCAAGCTTGAGCTCTTGCCTCTCTTCCTTCTTCTCACATCGAGACCTTCTCGATCATCGAACACTTCATCCACACAAAACTTCAACAAAAAACTCGGTGAGATCCGTTAGTATAATAAAGCAAATCACTACTATAAATACTGTTGCAAACCAATTCATATTTTGTTTTTGCATTATAGCTACTATAGTATAACTTTTCCATGCCTTAATCCACTGATATAATTCGATAGTTTCATCAAAACAAGCAAACTATGCATCAAAAACAGAATCTGTCTAAAACTCTGAACATTCACCATACTTCTGATACTTGAAACAATCTGCCAAAATTAGAAAAAATAAACAATCTGTACAGAAAGACAGTGCAAAAAGAATAAGAATCATTTGACGTTCTAGCTAAAAATGTAAAATCGTGCACTACAGCCAAAGTTTCTGTCCTGCACCGTACAAACCATCAAGCAAAGGTAAACATCCTAAAGGCAAACCTTGGCACATTATTTTTATAATACAATGGAATTGTACAAGGGGATAATTATTTTTGTTGAAAAGTTTCTGTAATCAAGATTCACAAAGTTGCCGTGAGCATGAAGAAAGTTCAAGGAGCTCTCCCACTTCAACAATGCTTGTCTTTCTCACTTTCACTTTCCTTTTTGAAAAAGTTTTGGGTTCCCCTCTTTATTTTTGTTGTTTTCAAACTATATAAAAGCACTCAACAGAAATAAATGACTCTCTAAAACTTCCGGGTTGTCTCCCTGGCAGCGCTTTCTTTAAAGCCATTAAGCTAGGCATATAGTGCTCAAGTAGTGAATCCACCCGGATCCCAAGGTATATCAAAGCCAATTTTAATTAACAATGATTTATAATTTAGTAGTGAGCACAAAGAAACATATATCATGCAACAATGAAGTCTAACTCTCTTCCTATGCATCGGCATGTCATAAAAGAACAATTCATGCACACATAGTAAAGGCCAATGCATAGTATAAACAGTTTCTTGCAATTTTATCGTATTGGAAACATAGAGAGGTGGAGATATAGTTCCTCTCTCATAATAATTGCAAGTAGGAGCAGCAAGAACATGTATATTATATTCATCAAAATTATCATGTGTAATAGTAAAACGCAACCCATCAATAGTGTAGTCGGGAGAATTCAAAAGGATAATAGGACTATCATGTGTGGGTGCAATAGCAACAATTTCATGTTTAACATAAGGAACTATAGCAAGTTCATCTCCATAAGCATAATTCATATTGGCATCTTGGCCACAAGCATAGCAAGCATCATCAAAAAGGGATATTTCAAAAGAATCAACGGGATCATAGCAATTATCATAGCACTCATCCTTCGGTAAGCATGAAGGGGAATTAAACAATGTATGGGATAAAGAGTTGCTCTCATTAGAAGGTGGGCACGGGTGATCAATCTGCTCTTCCTCCTTTTGTTCTTCGCTCTCCTCCTCATATTTTTCATCCAATGAGCTCACAGTTTCATCAACTTCTTCTTCCATAGATTCCTGCAAAATATTAATCTCTTCTTGGACATCGGAGACTTTCTCAATAAGCGCATTAATATAGGAATTATATTCATAATTATCATAGCAATATTTTAGGATAGCTAAATTTTAAGGCCTATAAACATCATCATCAAAAGCTTCATTCTTTTCAAACAAAGATTCAATTTCATAAGCACCCTTAAAAGCAACAAATTCTTCTATTTGTTCCACATCATAGTAATCATATATACCTCTAGAATAAGAAGGCAAGGTTTCATTATCATTAAATTCACATGAAAAGGGAAGGTGTGGAGCCTTCACCCTAGAGCAACAAGTATAATCATATATCAAGCATAGTTGCCTAGCATACCAGTTCAATATATGAATTTGATCCCATAATAGTTTCCCTTTTTGTGTCAAGCGGTAATCCCTAAAGTATTCACGTTGATCCAACGTTACTCCCATTACATAATTGAATGGGGTTTTCTCAGGATTATTAAAGTAGTACATAATATCTTTCACATAACCAGCATCAAGGGTTTTAGGAGGTTCCCCATCTCCATGAGCAGAAAGTACACCTAATTTGTTTGGTATTTCGTGTTCCATATCCATAACTAAAGATAAGGAACAACTAAGAACAGCAAATAAAAATTACTTAGTGATAAAGCAAACAAGCACACATGAGAATATTCACCCCACACTATTGCTCCCCGGCAACGGCGCCAAAAAAAGGTCTTGATAACCCACAAGTATAGGGGATCGCAACAATTTTCGATAAGTAAGAGTGTCGAACCCAACGAGGAGCTAAAGGCAGAACAAATATTCCCTCAAGTTCTATTGACCACCGATACAACTCTACGCATGCTTGATGTTCGCTTTACCTAGAACAAGTATGAAACTAGAAGTGCTTTGTAGGTGTTGTTGGATAGGTTTGCAAGATAATAAAGAGCAAGTAAATAAAAGCTAAGGGCTGTTGTAAGTAAAGAAGCAATAAAGTAAATATAGCGAGTGTGGAAAAGTGGCGGTAGGAGTTGCGAAATTTCCCCTAAGCAATTGACTACTTTACTAGACCGATAGCAAGTATTATGTGGGAGAGGCCACTTCTAGCATGTCATCCCTAACTTGGAATTCTATGCACTTATGATTGGAACTATTAGCAAGCATTCGCAACTACTAATGTTCATTAAGGTAAAACCCAACCATAGCATTAAGATATATTGGTCCCCCTTCAATCCCGTATGCATCAATTTCTATGCTAGGTTGAAGTTTCTATCACTCTTGCCCTCCAATGCATAGTCCTATCAACATACAACTAACCCTATGGTGTGATCCACGCGTGCGCTCATATGATGGGCACCAAAGGACGGCAACATAACCACAAGCAAATTAAATCAGTCATAGCAATTCATCAACCACCGATAGGACAACAAAAATCTACTAAGACATCATAGGATGGCAACACATCATTGGATAATAATATGAAGCATAAATCACCATGTTCAAGTAGAGGGTACAGCGGGTTGCGGGAGAGTGGACCGCTGTAGATAGAGGGGGGAGGTGATGGAGATGATGGTGAAGACAGCGGAGGTGTTGGTGTAGATCGCGGTGATGATGATGGCCACGGCAGCGTTTCGGCGCCACCGAAAGAGAAGGGGAGAGGGGGGCCCTTCGTCTTCTTCTTCCTTGACCTCCTCCCTAGATGGGAGAAGGGTTTCCCCTCTGGCCCTTGGCCTCCATGGCATGGGAGGGGCGAGAGCCCCTCCGAGATTGGATCTGTCTCTTTGTCTCTCTCTGTTTCTGCATTCCCAGATTCTACCCTTTCACCGTTTCTTATATTCCCGGAGATCCGTAACTCCGATTGGGCTGAAATGTTAACACGATCTCTATCCGGATATTATCTTTCTTGCGGCGAAAGAAGGGCACGAACCGCCTTACGGGGTGGCCACGAGTGTCAGGGGCGCGCCTGCCCCCTGGGGCGCGCCCCCTGCCTCGTGGCCCCCTCGGGCACTGTCTCGCTTGGATTTTTCTTCCCAAAAATCATATATATTCCAAAACAAATCTCCATCAGTTTTTATCCCGTTTGGACTCTATTTGATATGGATATTTTGTGAAACAAAAAAACATGCAACAAACAGGAACTGGCACTAGACACTGGATCAATATGTTAGTCCCAAAAATAGTATAAAAGTTGCCAAAAGTATATGAAAGTTGTAGAATATTGGCATGGAACAATCAAAAATTATAGATACGACGGAGACGTATCACCCTGCACGGCCCATCTTCACCAGCAAACACTCAAGACCCTCGCGAGGGGCCAAGCCTCATGAGGCGGACGATGCAAGACCTCCTTAGGGGCGGCCTCACCAGGCTGCCTCTTGAGGTGTGGAGAGATCAAGGCAAGGGACACCTCGCGAGGTTTCTATGATGCAAGCCATGACGACTGGATCCAGGCGGGCGCCAGCGCGCGTAGTGTCCTCGTTTCCTCTTTGGTGCTAAAGAGGCAAGCGCAGGTGAGGAGTCCCGAGGCATCATGCAAAGGTTTCCATATTGGTGCAACAAGACCAAGACCAGCAGGATGGCAGGACGGAGGTCACCGTGGAGCCCAAGACGGCGTCACCACCAGAGCCTTTGGCAGGCGAAGACTACTTTTGTCAGGATAACTTGTACTAGTTCTCTCCCTTCGAATTTTGCCATTGTGGGATCCCTTCTTGCTAAATATTTGGGAAGAGGACCAGGGCCTCTATATATAGGACTAGCCACCACCATGGTGGAGGGGGGACAACTCATCCAGATCATCCCTAGCCACACAAGTTCACCAAGCACAAGAACACCTCTCCTCAGGAGGTTGTTCTTCCCTTCTAATCATTCATCCTCATCCCAAGAGGCAATCCACCACACCACACTGGAGTAGGGTATTACACCACCATGGTGGCCCAAACCAGTATAAATCTTGTGTCTTTCGTTCTTTGGGTTCGTCGAGCTAGGCCGTGAGATCGTGTCGAGTGCGAGCTAGAGGGGGAGAGATCTTTGTGTGCACCCCCAGTGTTCGAACCTCAAGGGTTTTGTCGGAACCCGAAATCCGACAGTGTAATCATGTCTATGATCATACTACGCTTAATCTGTGCTTACACGATTATCTCTATGAATGTTTGTGTATGATCAATCACTTTTCTCTTTGGTGATGAGTGCATGTTATCGAACTCTTATCATTTTGTGCGCTCCACCAAGATGTATGTGACATGGAAGAGTGACCCATGATCCTAATCGATTGTGCATTTGCATTCAAACTCTAATTTTAAATAATGCACAAATTTAGGGAGAACTATTACTTATCACATACTTCTCAAAGCGACGATGTATTTCATTCATTTTATCATTTGTCGAAGCTTTGATCTATATGTTGTCATCAATTACCAAAAATGGGGAGATTGAAAGTGCAACTAATCCCCGGGTGGTTTTGGTAATTCATAACAACATATAGCTCATTAAACTAATATCTATCCAAGATTAATATTTCAGGTAGCTCAATGAATGGCATGGCATGGACTAGAGATATGGACCCCTCAAAATGCTAAGGACACATATTGGCAAAATCTCAAGACTCTTCATTTCATTTTTAGTGATCCAAGATCAATTGAGTCCATAGGAAAGCCAATACTATTAAAAGGGGATGAGGTGTTGCTCAAATGCTTAGTGATATTTCTCCAAAACCCTCAACCACTTTCTCCATCCAAATATGTCAATATCCCAAACTCCAACTCGGCCCCACCGATTCTTTCTATTCGGCACCACTGAGTTCATATGACATAAGCCACAGCCATAAACCCTAACAGTTCAGTCTCACCAAGCTGGCCTTGCCAACTCTCTGTTGCCTGTTGCAATTATTTCGGTCTCATCGAAATAGCGATCGGTCTCGCCAAGATGGCCTTCCCAACTCTTTGTTGCCTGTAGCAATTATTTCGGTCTCACCAAAATAGCGATCGATCTCACCGAGATGGCTTGACCAACTCTCTATTGCCCTATTGCTTCACTTTGATCTCACCGAGTTGATGCAATTGGCGCCACTGAGATGAGGTTTGCCCTAAGCCCTAGCACATCGGTCCCACCGAGTTGTTCCAGTCGGTCCCATCGAGATTCCTAACGTTCACATTTTGAACTAAATCGGTCTCACTGAGTTCATCTATTCGGTCTCACTGAGTTGGGTCAAATGTGTGTAATGGTTGGATTTTGTGTGGAGGCTATATATACCCCTCCACCCCCTCTCTATTTGTGAGAGAGCCATCAGAATGTGCCTACACTTCCAGCATACATTTTCTCTGAGAGAACCACCTACTCATGTGTTGAGATCAAGATATACCAATCCTACCACAAGAATCTTGATTTCTAGCCTTCCCCAAGTTGCTTTCCACTCAAATCATCTTTCCACCATATCCAAATCTATGAGAGAGGGTTGAGTGTTCGGGAGACTACCATTTGAAGCACAAGAGCAAGGAGTTCATCATCAACACAACATCTATTACCTTTTGGAGAGTGGTGTCTCCTAGATTGGTTTGATGTCGCTTGGGAGCCTCCGTCAAGTTGTGGAGTTGAACCAAGGAGTTTGTAAGGGCAAGGAGATCCCCTACTTCATGAAGATCTACCCGAGTGAGGCAAGTCCTTCGTGGGTGATGTCCATGGTGGGATAGACAAGGTTGCTTCTTCATGGACCGTTCGTGGGTGGAGCCCTCCGTGAACTCGCGCAACCGTTACCCTTCGTGGATTGAAGTCTTGATCAACATGGACGTACGATAGCACCACCTATCGGAACCACGCCAAAAATATCCGTGTCTTCATTGTGTTTGCACTCTCCAAACCCTTCCCTTTACCTTCATATGCAATGTTTTACTTTATGCTGCTACACTCTTAGAATTGCATGTGTACATTGATTGCTTGACTTGTGCTAGTTGCTAAAATCTGCCCACAACTAAAATTGGGAAAAAGCTAGATTTTTATATGGTCAAGTAGTCTGATCACCCCCTCAAGAGCTACTTTCGATCCTACAAAAAGTGATTGAGGGTTTTTGGAGCAATACCACTAAGAACTTGAGCAATAACCTCATCAACAATACCTCGTCCCCATTTAATAGTATTGGCTTTCCTAAGGGACTCAATGATGAGGACATGGCTACCACAGTTACACCCATATCCCCTGCCATTTTACCTCTTGGAACAATTGCTAGAGCTCACATATGCCAATTAAATTATCTAGTACTTTTGTTTCTTGGTAATGTTTCTAGTATTCAATCGAATATGATGTGGCCTAACTTAGATACATTTGTGTTGCTTGGAATTGAAGGGCCTAGCATGGACAAGAAGGATGAACATTGGAGCATAGTCAAGCACGGAGATGAAGGTGCGTGCGAAGAGAACAAGAATGGAGGTTCAAGTGGAGATTTCCGCACTTCAAAGCCACCATGATGGCATACAAGAAGATGGACGAAATATACAAGATTTGCTTTCATAAATTTCGTCCATAGCTTATTATTGGTGTTGCGCCACATTATTTTGGGCCAGTCCCACGTAATCTATTTTTAGAGTCACTGTTGTAGGGGAAATGACTTAGGAGGTGTTTTAGTCCCACCTTGCCTAGGGTGGACAAAATCCCCTCTCTTTTCCTTATAAATATAGCCCTTAAGGCATCGTCTAGTCTTGGGTTTTGTTTAGATAAAAAGTTCGCCATAGATGCAACTTCGCATACTTCGTTTGTGTTCAACGACCAGACCAAGGCATCACAGAACCCCACTTGATCAATAAAGTGTTCCTCTTTTATTCGCAATATCCAGATTGCAATTTCAGTTTCTTGCTTGTTCTTCGTTCTCTTGCAGGAAATAGACCCTCGTGGTCAGGTTGATCGTGCTCCGGCGTGGTCAATAACCTCTCGAAGTTGGTTTAGTGATTGCTAAGGCGCGACGTCCTCGCATGGTCATAGTCGGATCGTCAAAGTCTACTCCACCATAAACGATAGCCACCATCTCATGGAAAGACGGGGCACCTTTGCCTCTATCAAGTGGTTTCAGGTTTAGGTTGCTCGGTGAGATTTTTATAGTTTTTCATAGTTTAGATCGCATCTGTTCTTCATAACTAGAGTCCAAAAAAATCCACAAAAAAGCTAGATTAGTTCATCCGTGTCCCAGACAGTCTGAGCCTTTTCGCTATTACCACATCGTTTTTGCATTGTCGAATTTCTGGTTGCATCATGTGTCGAATTGTTGGTTTTAGTGTTAACCTTTTAGAGTTTCAAGTTCTAGTCACGTTTCGTTCATGTCGCGTCCACACACACCATCATCCACTTCATTGTGATCGCTCGTCGCCATCTTGTTTCATCTTGGGGAAAAAGAAAAAAGGAGCGGAAAAGAAAGAGGTCACGTGTCCAGCAGGAAAGTAGAAAGGATTACACACAAGTTCTGGATTCGGTAGTGCACTAGTACTTGGAGAGTACAAAAGAAAACAAAAGTAGTGAAAAAAGGTGTTGATCCTTACTTTGAAGGTTGTCACACTAGTTGCCTTGAAAGAGTATATTTTGGGAGAGAAAAACAATAGAGAGAGGACACGTACTGTACTTCATGGTTTGTAAAGTTGGGATTCTCCTTCCAAGAAAAGAGGAGCACTTAAAGGGTTCAGCCATTTTTTTTTGGTACGGTTGTTGGAATTGACTTCCTTGGGAACCGTGTAATAGAGGCGGGTGTCCCGATCTTTCGATGAGATGATAACTATCGATTTGGTGGAGGCAACTTTGATGATCCGACTACAAACGTGCACGACGTTGCGCCTTAGCAATCGTTAAACCAATCTCCGTGAGGTTACCGACAATGCCGGAAGCACGATCAGCCTGACCACGAAGGTCTATTCCTGCATGCAATCGAAGAACAAGCAAGAATATGATAAAATCAACCTGAATAATGCAAATATGGATGAAGTATTGATAAAGGTGGGGATTCGAAACTGGTCTTGGTGTGGTCGTTGAACACAAACGAAGTACGCGAAGTTGTAGCTATGGCGAACTTTTAATCTAAACAAAACCCAAAGTCTAACGATGCCCTAAGGGCTATAGATATGGAGGAGAGAGGGGGGAATTTTGTGGCCCTTGGAGGAGGGGTCCGAAACCAACCCTAACTCTTGTTTCCCCACACATACGGACTCTAAAAACAGCCTATAATCAAGTATTTCGAAATTACATGGGCCTGGCCCAAAAATAAGGTGACACAGCACCTAGAATAGCCTCTGGATGAAATTTATGAAGTGGCATCTTGTATATTTCGTCTAAGGCTTCATGCACTCATTATGGTGGCTTCAAAGTCCTGGAATCATCACTTGTAACTCCGTTCTTGTTCCTCTTGCGCATGCCATCATCTCCATGCTTGAACTTGCTCCAGGGTTCATCTTTGTTGTCCAAGCTAGGCCCTTCATTTGTAAGCAAAACAAATGTATCCAATTTAGGCAGCATCATACTCTCATGAACATTAGAATTGGTACCAAGAAACGAAAGTACTTGGTAATTCAATTGGCGTGCGCGAGCTCTAGTAATTGGTCCAGTATGTATAGCAGCAGGGGATGTGGGTGTAACAATGGTATTGATGTCCTCATCATCCTCCCCTTCTTGAAATGAAGTCGTCCTCGATGGAAGCTCGTCTTCCTCGCCGAAATAAGGGTTCAAATCTGCAATGTTAAAAGTGGGACTAACCCCAAAATCTGTAGGCAACTCAAGTTTATATGCATTATCATTTATTTTATATAACACCTTAAAAGGACAATCAGCACATGGCATTAGCTTTGATTTGCGCAAATTAGGAAATCTATCCTTACGCAAATGTAACCAAACAAGATCTCCAGGTGCAAACACAACATGTTTTTTACCCTTATCTCCAGTAAGTTTACATTTAGCATTCATACGCTCAGTGTTTTCATTAGTTAACTCATGCAGTTTTAAAATCAATTCAGCATGTTGTTTAGCATCAAAATTAACCTTCTCCGAAGATGGAAGAGGCAACAAATCAATAGGTGCATGAGGTAGGAACCCATACACAATTTCAAAAGGGCACATCTTAGTAGTAGAATGAAATGAACGATTATAAGCAAATTCAATATGAGGCAAGCATTCTTCCCACATTTTCTTATTATTCTTCAAAACTGCCCTAAGCATAGTAGACAATGTTCTATTGACTACTTCAGTTTGTCCATCAGTTTGGGGGTGAAAAGTAGTACTAAAAAGCAGTTTAGTCCCGAACTTAGCCCATAAACATCTCCAAAAGTGGCTAAGAAATTTAGTTTCACGATCTGAAACAATAGCATTTGGCACACCATGCAAGCGAATAATTTTGCGAAAGAACAAATCAGCAACATTAACAACATCATCGCTTTTATGACATGGTATAAAGTGTGCCATTTTCGAGAACCTATCCACGACAACAAATATGCTATCCCACCCCTTCTTTGTTCAAGGTAAACCTAAAACAAAGTCCATAGATATATCCTCCCAAGGAACACTAGGTAATGCAAAGGCATATATAAACCACGATGATTTAGTTGTGACTTAGCTTTTTGGCATGTAGTGCAGCGAGCAACAAAACACTCAACATCCCGTCTCATCTTTGGCCAAAAGAAATGTGTAGCAAGTATATCCTCCGTCTTCTTCACGCCAAAGTGTCCCATTAATCCTCCTCCATTGTAGCGACCAGACCTCAAACAGTCTGATCTCTGTGCTCCGGTGTCATCCCTGGATCAGTAATGCTGACACCACACAGTACTCGGAGGATTTATAGCAGAGTAGCAATCACACACATATTACATCGAGTGTCTCAAAAGAGAACTTATTACAATAAATATGGCTTAAGGCCATCTAATAACGATAACAGCGGAAGGCTTGGAAGATAAGTGAGTCCATCAACTCCAACGGCATCACTGAGTATAGAACCACGACCTAAAACTCCTTAATCGTCGTCTGAAAAGTCTGCAACATTAACGTTGCAGCCCGAAACGGGTCAACACATGGAATATGCTGGCAATGTAACACATAGAGAGTAATGGAATGAAACGGCTATACTATATGCATATTTGGCTAGTGGAAAGCTCTATGGTTACAGTTTTGCGTAAAGCCAATTTTTCCCTACTTTAAAGGAATAAAATTTATTTAACTATCATGGTAGTTGTTAAACATTGAGAATGGTTGACAGCATTCTCAATCCCAATTAAGCATCATCATTAAACATAACCCAACAAAATTAATTTAGAGTAACATGTTGAGATTCACATGATAATTCAGGTACTAGATACTCAAGATGTCCATAACTGGGGACATGGCTAACCATGATTAGTTTATTACACTCTGCAGAGGTTTGCGCACTTTTCCCCACAAGACTCGATCGCCTCCGTTGGGTTTCTCGCACTACAGGGTGTTTGAGAAGACGGATGACCGAGACATAGTCTTTCAGAAGCGCTAGCACCTTACGATCGGGTAGACCGTACCACCTACATCCCCTACATCTACTAGTCTACCACTGTAAGAGTTCGCACGACTTAGTCAACTATGCTAGAGCCCATAATAGCTTGTGGCTGCACATGGAAGTTTCTAGTATGAATAGTCTCATGATCCCTTTGAGCCTAGGTGGCGGTCCAAAAGAAAACAGGCAAGTCCTAGAATACCCAGGTGCCTCAATCCACCCAGATGTGTGTTTAAGTTGCCACCTTAGATAACCATTAATTAACAAAACTCACATCTGTCATGGATATCACTCACCCAATCCACGTCTACTAGCATAGCATGGCATAATAAGCAACGTAGAAGTAACTCCCAAAGGTTTGATAATAAACAGGTAATAGGTACTACCTCATCTACTTCCCATCCCACAATTTAATTAGATCCTAACCATGCAATGTGTGAGGGTTGATCTAATGCAATAAAACTGGGTAGTAGAAAAGGTATGATCAAAGTGTTACTTGCCTTGCTGATGACCCGGGAAACCTAGCGATTCGAAGTAACAAGCGGCGCACTCCGGGTATTCTATCACAGACAAACAAACAAGCATATAATAAGTACTCAACTAATGCATAGGTAAAGCTCAAATAAGAGATCTAACCAGAAGGTTCAACTCAAGAACTACGGTTGGCAAAAGAATCAAATCGAACGAAGCAACGAAAGTCAAACGGCGAAAGAAAACAACTTCGTTCTACTAATCTGGATCTAGGGCAAATTTTACAGTATCAAAATCTTGTTTAAGTTGGTTAAACGGATAGAGGGTTTCGAGACGAAACTCTAGGCGCTTGAATCGCCTGATTCCGATAAACGAGCGAAAAGTTATACTAAAATGAAAATCGGATGAGGAATCGCGATCAGAAAAATCGTGGATTTAATCCGAGAAAAGAAAAACGACGGACGCTCGCTAAATTGAATAAACTGGAAAAACCGATCTATTTAAAAAAACGAATCTAAAAAAACCGACGGAAAAACCGAACAGTTTTTCGAAAAAAAACAATAAAAACCGGCGCGGATTTCAAGGCGGCGGCGGACCTCGGGCGGCGTGCGGCG
>NC_041382.1:363302176-363342913 GCF_002162155.2 Triticum dicoccoides | reverse complement strand
AGTCGGGCACGGCCCTAGGTCGGTTTGATTTTTTTTTAAAATAATTACCCGCAGAAGAAAAAAAATTAAACGGACTCCAAAAATTCCGAAATAAATTTTCACAGGCTTCTAAAATCAAGCCGCACAAGGTGAACATTTATTTGGGACCTAAATGCAATTTTGAAAAACGCACATTTTTCCTAAATTCAAATAAAACACCGAAAAACTCCGAAATAAAATCCTATTTTATTTTATTATTAAATCCTCAATATTTCTTTATTTTGGGAAAGTCATTTTATTCCCTCTCTCATATTTTTGTAATAGAAATAATTGATGATAAAATAAATAAAATCAAATGATCCTATTCTCAAAATTTGAGAAAACTCAATTATGAAAATAACGAAATCCCCAACTCTCTCCGTGGGTCATTGAGTGGCGTAGAATTTCTAGGATCAACCAAAATGCAAAATAAAATATGGTATGCAATGATGATCTAATGTATAACATTTCAAATTGAAAATTTGGGATGTTACATCCATGCGCCTCCTGCAACAACAAAAGACGAACGGAGCTAGCTGGAATGCATAGCTTGTTAGCACGAAACACAAATCCATCGTTAATGATGAATTTTTTCCATGTTCTTCCTTCTTTACAATTCAGCATTACATCTTTAAAATCAGCATCATGCACATATTGATCTTTGATGGTGTCCAAACCAAATATTTTTAAGTCAAGTTGTGAAAGCATAGTATAGCGACGAGACAATGCATCAGCAATAACATTTACTTTACCCTTCTTGTGTTTAATAACATAAGGGAAAATCTCATTGAATTCAACCCATTTAGCATGTCTACGATTCAGTTTAGCTTGACTTTTAATATGTTTCAAAGATTCATGATCAGAATGTATAACAAATTCTTTGGGCCATAAATAATGTTGCCATGTTTCTAAAGTTTGAACAAGAGCATATAATTCTTTATCATAAATAGAATAATTCAGACTAGGCCCACTCAATTTTTCAGAAAAGTATGCAACAGGTTTGCCATCTTGTAATAATACACCTCCTAATCCAATTCCACTAGCATCACATTCAAACTCAAAAGTCTTATTAAAATTAGGAAGTTGGAGTAAAGGAGCATGTGTCAACTTATCTTTTAATACCGTGAAGCCTTCTTCCTGTGTGGTACCCCAAACAAAAGGCACATCCTTCTTTGTAAGCTCATTGAGAGGTGCAGCAATGGTGCTGAAATCTCTCACAAAACGCTTGTAGAATCCAGTGAGGCCAAGAAAACTCCTCACTTGTGTGACCGTTTGGGCAGTGGCCAACTCTCAATAGATTCAATCTTGGCTTTATCCACTTAAATTCCCTATGGAGTAACAACATAGCCAAGAAATGATACTCGGTCGGTGCAGAAGGTGCACTTCCCAAGGTTACCAAACAAACATGCATCACATAGAGCAATAAAAACAGCACATAAATGTTCCAAATGTTCCTCCAAAGATCTGCTATAAATCAGTATATCATCAAAATGGACTACCACAAATCGTCCAATGAAAGCACGTAAAACTTCGTTCATTAATCTCATGAAAGTACTAGGTGCATTAGTTAATCCAAAAGGCATGACTAACCACTCATATAATCCAAACTTAGTTTTAAATGTTGTTTTCCATTCATCCCCCAATTTCATACGAATTTGATGGTATCCACTATGCAGATCAACTTTGGAGAATATTGTAGAGCCACTCAATTCATCAAGCATATCATCTTGCCTAGGAATAGGATGACGATAATGAATAGTAATATTATTAATGCCTCTACAATCAACACACATACGTGATGTGCCATCCTTTTTCGGCACTAGAATAATAGGAACAGCATAAGGACTAAGAGATTCGCGTATATAACCTTTGTTGAGCAGCTCCTGGACTTCACGCATAATCTCCTTCGTCTCCTCTGGATTGGTATGGTATGGTGCACGGTTGGGTAGCTATGCACCGGGAATTAAGTCAATCTGATGCTCAATCCCTCGAATAGGTGGTAATCCCGGTGGCACATCTTGTGGAAAGGCGTCACTGAACTCCTACAAAATGTTAGTGATAGCATGAGGCAAAGAGGAAGATACATCCTCGAAAGAAAATAACGCCTCTTTGCACACAAAAGCATAGCAAACAAATTTGTTGAAATCTAGATCATCAATATCAGATTTGTGGCAAGTAAACATGCATTTTTCAATTTAATTTCAGAAGCAACACTAGATGGTTTATTATTAGGCTTCATTTGTTGCTCAAATTCTTTGGCCACAATCTAATTTTCACTCTTATTTTTCTCTCGTTTTGCTTTATTAGCTCTATTAATATTGTCTTTCAAAATAGAATCAGGAGTCATAGGAAGCAAAGTAATATTTTTGTCCTTATGAACAAGAGTATACTGATTGTTTCTACCATGGTGTACAGAATTTTTATCAAGTTGCCATGGTCTACCAAGTAACAAGGAACATGCTTGCATAGGTACCACATCACAATCAACATAATCAGCATATGTAGAGATACTAAAATGCACACGAACAGTATGTATTACCTTAACCTTGCAGATGTTGTTGAACCAGTGGATGTAGTAAGGTTGTGGATGTGGTCTTGCGGTGAGAGATAGCTTCTCCACCATCTCCATGCTAGGAAAGTTGTTGCAGCTCCCTCCATCTATGATGACGCAAATAGAATGTTCCTTCGCAACTCCCTTTGTATGGAACAAATTATGCCTCTGATTTTGCTCAGCTTGTGTAACCTACACACTAAAAACACGTTGAGCAACAAAACATTCATACCTGTCAGCATCTTCAGCAGCCATGTATTGCGTCTCATGATCATAATCATCTCCACTGTGTTCTTCACTTGTAATAGAGCCAAAGTCTCCTCATCATAGTCACTAGTGAACTCATACCCACCATCCTTAGTAACAATCATCACACGCTTAGATGGGCATTCTCTCGCATAATGACCTCCACCCTTGCAACGACGACAAATAATATCATGTGTTTGCCCTGTTAATGCCATGGATGAAGAAGAGCTATGTGCAGGCCCAGAAGGTGTGCTCTTGGCAGATAGTGGTGGTTGTGCCTGCTTTCCTGTATCATGGTTGGCGGTGGCAGCTGACGGAGGTGTCGGTGCAGCAGAACGTGTGGAAGTAGAGGATGCACGTGGTGTCCATGATGAAGGTTGACCTGCAGAAAAGTTAGTTCGTGCCAATGCCTATCGATCCTGCACTTCACGTTCACCTTTGCAAGCAAGATGGAATAAACGAGTGATATTATTATATTCCTTATAATCTAGAATGGTCTGAATATCTTTAATTAATCCACCCATAAAACGTGCAAGCATAGCTTCATTATCCTCAACAATACCACATCTAATCATACCAGTTTGTAATTCCTGATAATATTCTTCTACAGAATTTTTTCCTTGTCTCAAACGCTGCAATTTTTGAAGCAATTCACGTTGATAATATGGTGGAACCCAGCGAGTATGCATAGCATTTCTCAAAGCATCCCAAGTAGCTGGAATATGATATAATTGATGTTGCTTGAAGCTACGTCGGTATTTCCCCAAAGAGGAAGGGATGATGCAGCACACCAGCGGTAGGTATTTCCCTCATATATGAAACCAAGGTTATCGAACCAGTAGGAGAACCAAGCAACACAACTTAAATAGCACCTGCACACAAATAACAACTTCTCGAAACCCGACGTGTTAAAGGGGTTGTCAATCCCTACCGGGGTACGGCGCCTCAAGATAGGCAAACGGACATGAGGTAAATTTGTAGTAGATTGATAGATCGAATGCCAAATAAATATATAAATAAATAATAATAAATTGCAGCAAGATATTTTGGGGTTTTTGGATTAATAGATCTGAAAATAAATGCAAGAGAAAAGTAGATCGCAAAGGCAAATAATATGAGAAAGAAGACCCAAGGGCCGTAGGTTTCACTAGTGGCTTCTCTCGAGAAAAATAGCAAATGCTGGGTAAAAAAAATTACTGTTGGGCAATTGATAGAACTTCAAATAATTATGACGATATCCAGGCAATGATCATTATATAGGCATCACGTCCAAGATTCGTAGACTGACTCCTGCCTGCATCTACTACTATTACTCCACACATCGACCGCTATCCAGCATGCATCTAGTGTATTAAGTTCATGGAGAAACGGAGTAATGCAATAAGAACGATGACATGATGTATACACGATCTATCTATGTAGAGATAGACCCCATCGTTTTGTCCTTAGTAGCAACGATACATACGTGTCGTTTCCCATTCTGTAACTAGGATCAAGCACCGTAAGATCGAACCCACTACAAAACACCTCTTTCCATTGCAAGATAAATAGATCAAGTTAGCCAAACAAAACCTAAATATCAGATAAGAAATACAAGGCTATAAGCAATCATGCATATAAGAGATCAAAGAAACTCAAATAACTTTCATGGATATAAAAAGATAGATCTGATCATAAACTCGAAGTTCATCGATCCCAACAAACACACTGCAAAAGAGTTACATAATACGGATCTCGAAGAGACCATTGTATTGAGAATTAAGAGAGAGAGATGAAGCCATCTAGCTACTAAGTATGGACCCGAAGGTCTACAAAGAACTACTCACGCATCATCGGAGAGGCACCAATGGAGGTGCTGAACCCCATCTGAGATGGTGTCTAGATTGGATTTGGTGGTTCTGGACTCAGCGGCAGCTGGATGAATATTTCGTTGACTCCCCAAGGGTTCTGGTATCTTTGGGGTATTTATAGTGCAAAGTGGCAGTCCGGGGGGCACCCGAGGTGGGCACAACCCACCAGGGCGCGCCTGGACCTCCTAGCACGCCCTGGTGGGTTGTCCCCTCCTCGGGACGCCCCCAAGGAGCAACTAGGGCACAACATGTTCCTTCTGGTCCATAAAAAAATCTCCGTAAAGTTTCGTGGCATTTGGACTCCGTCTGATATTGATTTTCTGTGATGTAAAAACACGGAAAAAACAGGAACTGGCACTTGGCACTATGTCAATAGGTTAGTAACAAAAATGATATAAAATGACTATAAAATGATTAGAAAACATCCAAGATTGATAATATAACAGCATGGAACAATCAAAATTTATAGATACGTTGGAGACGTATCAGCATCCCCAAGCTTAACTCCTACTCGTCCTCGAGTAGGTGAGTGATAAAAACAGAATTTTTGATGTGAAATGCTACCTATCAAGTCATATCATATTCTTTTCTTTATAGCATGGACAATTGGACTTTTAGTTGTTCCAAGCAATAGTCTGGTTTTGACATGATAATTTAGATACTCAAGCATATCAACAAGCAACCATGTCTTTCAAAATATCAACGCTAAAGTAAGTTATCCCTAGCCCATCATGCTCAAACATTGATCCATTCATGAAACACACTCGAATATTATCTACACCCAATACTTAAGTACGACCATATTGCCTCCTAGTTGTTGCTTTTATAAGAGAAGATGAAGACTCAAAATAAAAATTGCATAAAGTAAAAGAAAGGCCCTTCGCAGAGGGAAGTAGGGACTTGTACAGGTGCCAGAGCTCAAAGCGAAAAACTTAGAGATAAAAACACTTTGAGAGGTGTATCCATCCCACCAACGAAAATGACTTAGAGTTCCCAATACTTTCCATGCATAGATATATCATAGGCAGTTCGCAAACAGAAAATAAAGTTTATTCCTTTTTCCACCATAACTTTCACTTTCCATGTCTAGTCGTATCCACGGTTGCCCTCCATACCAACACTTTCCAAGGAATTTATTATTTGACAACATAAAGTAAATTCATTTTTTTTGCATTTCAGAACTGGGCATCCCTAATACCTTTGCCTTACTCCCGTGCAATGACAAGTGAATAAACACTCATCTTGAGAATAACACATCTAGCATGGAAAATATTAGCCACCCCTCACCGCTCCGCGAGAGAAACAAACACACAAAAGAGAAGTTTATTTTGAAAATTAGAGATGGCACATCCAAATTTGCTTAGAACGGCAAAAGAATACCTCATATAGGTAGATATAGTGGACTCATGTGGCAAAACTGGGTTAAAGGTTTTTGGATGCACAAGTAGTGATCATACTTAGTGCAAAATGAAGGCTAGCAAAAGATTGGGAAGGGACCAACTAAGAAACGAATAATCTCATAAGCAAGCATTACGCGTAAATAACACCGAATAATGCACCATACGTATGATATAATTTCATTGCATGACTATTGGCTTTTGTATTGGCATAGGGAATCACAAACCTTAACACCAATATTCTTACTAAATCATAATTACTCATCAAGATGACTCATATATCACATCATCATATATCTCAAAACTATTACTAAGAATCAAGTTTATTTTGTCCAATGATGTTCATGAAATTTTTTATTATATCCTTCTCGGATATCTATCACTTTGGGACTATTTTTTATGTATTGCTTTTGACAAGCTCCAACAAATATAAGTGAAGATCATGAGCATAATACATTTTTCTTTCTCTCAGACTAATTTAAGTGAAGCAAGAGAGAATTTCTTGAAACATTTACTAAATCTCAAATAAATATAAGTGAAGCAAGAGAGCACTTCTTCAAAAACACTAAAGCACACCATGCTCAAAAAGATATAAGTGAAGCATTAGAGCAAGTCCATTGCTCATAAAAAATTTAAGTGAAGCATAGAGAGCAATTCTAACAAGCCATGACATAATTTTGGCTCTCTCAAATAGGTGTGTCCAACAAGGATTGATAACTTAAAACACTAAATAAAACAAGCAAATACTCATATCATAGAAGATGCTCCAAGCAAAACACATATCATGTGACGAATAAAAATATAGTTTCGAGTAAAATACCGATGATCGTTGGAAGAAAGCGGGGATGCCCCTAGCTTAGTTGGTTGCTCATTTTTGGATAATAGCTTGGGATGCTGGGGCATCCCCAAGATTAGGCTCTTCCATCCTTCCTTCATCCATCTTAAGATAACCCAAAACTTGAAAACATCAATCACACAAAACTCAACAAAACCGTCGTGAGATTCGTTAGTATAAGAAAATAATAAATCACTACTATAAGTATTGTATCAAACCAATTCATATTTTGTTATTGTATTATATCTACTGTATTCCAACTTTTCAATGGCAAAAACTCATCAAAGGAAACCATAGAGCCATCAAAATAAGCATACAACACAAAGAAAACAGAATTTGTCAAAAGCAGAACAGTCTGTAGCAATCTGACTATTTCAAATACTTTTGTAACTCCAAATATTCTGAAAAATTAGGAAGACCTGAGAAATTATTATATTGATCTACTCCAAGTGGAATGGGTATTTTATCACTCTCTGGTGAAATATGAAAATTACTCTCGTGAGCGTAAAAGTTTCAGTTTTTTCAGCAAGATCAAACAACTATCACCCAAGAAGATCCTAAAGGCTTTACTTGGCACAAACACTAATTAAAACATAAAAACACAATCATAACAGTAGAAAATTGTGTTAACACACAAAAACAGGAAGAAAAAAGCAAAAATAAAATTTATTCATCGGGTTGCCTCCCAACAAGCGTTATAATTTTTCGCCCTTAGCTAGGCATAAAGCAAGGACCTAAGTTTTGTCATCTTTATCCAACTCTTCAATCTAGAATCCTTCAAAGATTTAGCATGAAGATTCTCAATAACAACACTTCTAGGAATAAATTCGAAGATCTCATTCTTGCAAAAAGGATCTCTTATCACTTCAACAAAATCCGAGTGAACACTAATCATCTTAAGATCTCCATTATTACTATTACTAGAAGTTGCACCCTTGTTCTTGGATCTACACCTCCTTACGGGGGTTTTCTCGATAGTTTTAGCGGAGGCAAAAGCCATGCTTAGATTACTAAAGATTTCTTCTAATTTATCAATCTGAGACGAACTTTCTTCAATTCTTTCATGGATTAAGGTACCCTTCTCTTTTAAAAACTTAAGAATATCTCCCACTTTTGACCCAATATTGGTAGAAAAATTAGGAATGTTTTTATCTATAGTTTCCATATGATCTTCGGTGAGCATTTTCTTTTCAATAGCATCTAGTCTTTCCATAACATGCTCAAGAGTCAAAGTTGTTTCATTAATCATAAGTGGTGGTGAGCCCACTAAATTTCCCATAGCATTAAAGGCGTCAAGAGAAGACACATCAAGAAATTTTCACTGGTAATCGTATCAAGGACGTATCTATACCATGTGGTGATGCCAACATAAAAATAATGAAGAAGAACAACGATAGATTGTTTACGGGTAGATCTATTATGAGCATTGCAAATCCTATACCAAGCATATTTTAAATTTTCTCCTCCCCTTTGTTTAAAGTTGAGAACCTCGTTCTCGGGAGTGCAAGCGATAGAGGAAGAACTATCCATAATAACAGCAAATGAGGTTGCACACAAAAATAGATCCAGCAAGAAAACGGCGAACGGAAAAAGAGAAGCGAATAAAACAGCAAATTTTTGTGAAGTGGGGGAGAGAAAAACGAGAGGCAAACGGAAAATAATGTAAATTGCAAGGAGATGAGATTTGTGATTAGAAACCTGGTATATGTTGAAGATCCTCCCTGGCAACGGCGCCAGAAATTCCTTTTGATGTCACTTGAAGCTACATCGGTATTTCTCCAAAGAGGAAGGGATGATGCAGCACAGCGGCGGTAGGTATTTCCCTCAGATATGAAACCAAGGTTATCGAACCAGTAGGAGAACCAAGCAACACAACGTAAACAGCACCTGCACACAAATAACAACTTCTCGCAACCGACGTGTAAAAGGGGTTGCCAATACCTTCCGGGGTACGACGCCTCAAGATATGCAAAACGGGCGTGAGGTAAATTTGTAGTAGATTGATAGATCGAACACCAAATAAAAACAAGAATAAATTGCAGCAAGATATTTTGGGGTTTTTGGATTAATAGATCTGAAAATAAATGCAAGAGAAAAGTAGATTGCAAAGGCAAATAATATGAGAAAGAAGACCCGGGGGTCGTAGGTTTCACTAGTGGCTTCTCTCGAGAAAAATAGCAAACGGTGGGTAAACAAATTACTGTTGGGCAATTGATAGAACTTCAAATAATTATGACGATATGCAGGCAATGATCATTATATAGGCATCACGTCCAAGATTAGTAGACCGACTCCTCCTGCATCTACTACTATTACTCCACACATCGATCGCTATACAGCATGCATCTAGTGTATTAAGTTCATGGAGAAACGGAGTAATGCAATAAGAACGATGACATGATGTAGACAAGATCTATCTATGTAGAGATAGACCCCATCGTTTTATCCTCAGTAGCAACAATACATACGTGTTATTTCCCTTTCTGTCACTGGGATCAAGCACTGTAAGATCGAACCCACTACAGAGCACCTCTTCCCTTTGCAAGATAAATATATCAAGTTGGCCAAACAAAACCCAAATATCAGAGAAGAAATATGAGGCTATAAGAAATCATGAATATAAGAGACCGAGGAAACTCAAATAACTTTCATGGATATAAAAAGATAGATCTGATCATAGACTCGAAGTGCATCGATCCCAACAAACACAGCGCAAAAGAGTTACATAATATGGATCTCCAAGAGACCATTGTATTAAGAATCAAGAGAGAGAGAGAGAGAGAGAGAGAGAGAGAGAGAGAGATGGAGTCATCTAGCTACTAACTACGGACCTGAAGGTCTACAAAGAACTACTCACGCATCATCAGAGAGGCACCAATGGAGGTGGTGAACTCTATCCGAGATGGTGTCTAGATTGGATCTGGTGGTTCTGGACTCTGCGGCGGCTGGATGAATATTACGCCGACTCCCCTAGGGTTATGGTATTTTGGGGGTATTTGTAGAGCAAAGAGGCGGTTCAAGGGGCAACCGAGGTGGGCACAACCAAGGTGGGCACAACTCACCAGGGCGCGCCTGGGCCTCCTGGCGCGTCCTGGTGGGTTCCCCTCCTCGGAACTCCCCCCAGGTGCAACCAGCGCCCAACATGTGACTTCTGGTCCATAAAAAATCTCTATAAATTTTCATGCCATTTGGACTCTGTCTGATATTGATTTTCTACGATGTAAAAAACACGAAAAAATAGGAACTGGCACTTGGCACTATGTCAATAGGTTAGCACCAAAAACTTATGCAAAATGACTATAAAATGATTAGAAAACATCCAAGATTGATAATATAACAGCATGGAACAATCAAAAATTATAGATACGTTGCATACATATCAATATCTACAATGTTCAGACCACCAAACACATGCGAAACTAGTGAAAGCAAAAACAGCAGCAGGAACACGTCTCTCCTCAGGATATTGTAAACATGTAAAACGTTGTTCAGTTTCTAACTGCCAAGTAAGATATATATCAGGAACATATCAACCCTCAAATGGTGGAATATTCAATTTTAGTTTAGGAAGATGGTCATGATCTCGTACCTCAGGTGGTGGTGCAGCCCTACCTTGCGATGATATGCATGAGGACGATCTGGTGGTGGTGGTGCTGGTGGTTGCACGTAGTTCTGATTTTGATCAACCTCATCCTCGTTATGGTCCTCCACCTCTGTAGTAGTAGCAGGAGCTACAGAAGCATCAACAGTAGGTACAGCGGCACCAGAATTTTGACCAAGCTCAAGGGGAACGCGCAGTGCTCGTCCCACTTGATTTGGAAGGCGATGTTGTTGTTGGTGTTGTTGTCGATGTAGAGATGCGACAGGTGCAGCGGGCAGTGGTTGTGGAAGACGCGCGAGTACTTCATCAAACTTGGCGTCCAACTTAGTGTCAATTGTCTTCTCAACGTCATCAATCATCTCCAGTGCCTTTCCGAAGGTGGCCATGACGTATTCTACGTGTTGACTCAACATTTGCTGAAATTTATCATGAAGCTCCTTCTTTGTCATGTTCTCCCAGTCAATCTCGTCGGCTTGTGGTCCTGCCATGGTTAGCAGCAATAGAAACACACAAGAATATGATCCTACAGACTACTAGAAAGTGACAGTGTGTCACAAATCCATCAAGCAAATCCCAAATTCTTACCAGTTCTTACCAAGCGGCAGGTGGTGATTGGCAACCGTTGTAGTCAAAACTCTCAAAGCTTGGATAGAGCGATTACCGGGGAGAGTCAAATGCACGACTTAGATGTATGTGGAGCTGGGAAGGCTTATAATATGGTAGCAAAAAGGGTCAGCAATAATCAATTTAGAGATGCAAAGTTGAATAAACGCTCAACGACAGTACTATGCTGGTCCTAGGCTAGACCGTGCTAGAGACGCGAGCCTAGAACACTAACAAAAACGCGGTGCTGCATGTAAACAAGGGAGGAGCACACTCTGATTTTTTTCTCTTTTTTTCACTTCTTTGCACTTTTTTCCTCTTTTTTTTGCTCCGTGACAATTTTTTTTTGAAAAAGTCTACAAATGGTCTAAAAACTGCCTAGACAGAATTTTCCAGACATAGTTTTTTTTAAACTGGAAACTATTTTACTACTACGGATGGCATGGAAATTGGGGAGTCCTACCCTATCACGTCTCGGAGTATGGCGTGATCTGGAAATCGAACACAAAGACACAAATACTGGACTCGGACTAGGACTGGTGGCGAAGATGAAACTGGTGGAAACTCAGACTGGTGGCAGATATATGTAGGGCGGTGGAACACAGACTGATGGAGGTGGACTCAGATTATCGTGATGGTGGTGGATATGTGGTATATGGCAGCGGCGATGACGAAGGTGGTATATGGCAGCGGTGATGACGATGGTGGTATATGGCAGCGCTGACGATGATGGTGGCATATGGCAGCGGTGATGATGATGATGCGGCGGCGTGACAACTTGTGAACAAAACTCGAAACTCTAAAGGACTCACTACTGCAGGATGCTACTAATGCGACACTACGATCAGAGACCCTTTGACAAACTGTGTGCGATGCAGTAATCACAAACGGTGGTGTATGAAAACCATCAAAAAAGGTGAAAACGTTTGCGATGGAGGATGCATCAAACACGGTTCAGATTTTAGTTGCGTGTGTGATGAAGGGCATACGGTTCAGTTTAATTAACTGTTTGCGATGAGGATGAACAAAAGAAACGGGCAGCCGGATGAAGGCTTGTGCGATACACAACATACGCTTCACTCAGATGAACTATTTGTGATTAGGCAACACAAAAGAAATGGGCAGCCAGATGAAGGTGTGTGCGGTATACAGCATACGGTTCACTCGGATGAACTATTTGTGATTAGGCAACACAAAAGAAACGGTCAGCCAGATCAAGGTGTGTGTGATTGAGGGCATGCGCTTTAGAATGATTAACTGTTTGTGATTAGGCAACAGAACAGTAACGGGTAAGCCAGATCAAAGTGTATGCGATTGATGGCATACACTTCACATGGATGAACTGTTTGCGATTAGCCACAACAAACTGAAACAGTTAGATAGATCAACGTGTGTGCGCTAGACGGGCATACCCATTCTAATTAAAAGAAGCATGCGCAATGGTAATAACGAGCGTGCACGGTTGTTGGAACAAGACGTGTGCTAACATTGCCTATTGCGGTGCACCCTATGGTGCAAACGCCACGTACGCGACCGAGAAGGCATACGTACCCATGTTACGCCTTCTGGGAATAGTGCCGCACTTATGACCATCAGTAAATTTTGAGCACGCGTCCCGTCACATTACAAATTGCAAACCTATTCACAACGATCAAAACCTAAATTGTTTCCCACTTAGGAGAATATTACTACGCGGTTATAAATACTACTACTCCAAGATGACTGCACATTCCTCCTCAACTCCTCATCCACAAAAAGTCAAAAACAAACAAGTCATTCATCATCGTTCCCTTGCGTCCGCCATGGCCAGCGTGAGTTCTGGGTCGAGAGATTGCCACCAGGAAGAGGCGAGCCTGGAAGCGGGAGCACGAGAGATGTTCCGCCTCACCGCGATAGCAGCCAACATGTGCCGCCACACGGCCGTAGCAGCAGAGAGGTCCCGCCGTGCCGCCAAAGCAGCACGGAGGACCCGCCACGCCGTCGATGCAGTAGACTGGTCGAGCCGTGCCGCGGAAGCAGAAGAGATGTCCCGCCGCGCCACGAATGCAACAGAGATGTCCTCCCTTGCCACGGCGGCCTGGGAAAATGCCTCGCGGGCAGGCGAGGACTCTTACAGGCGCATGCGTGCCTTCGTCCTTGGGCAGATGGATCAGATCTTCAGGTGGGCGAGGTTGCAGGATGACCTGCAAGCCTCATTTGAACAGTCTACCGACGTCATCCAGTAACTAAATGAGAGCAATGTGAAGCTCCGGGCCGAGCGCAACCTGTTGAGGGCGAAGATCGTCGGAAGTGCGGAGCAGCAGGAGCAGACCACTATCTTGTTGAAGAGGACCGACATCATCGTCGAGAAACTTATGGACGAGAATGCCATGCTGCGCATCAAGCGCAGAAGGCTGGTGGAGGAATCCGTGGATGCTCTCAACCAGCATCTTGAGGACAAGAAAAAGCTCGTCGCCGCCCGCCGCGGAGACTAGTTATCCAATGTCATCGTCCTTATATATATTCATCATGCTTGCTATAAGTCACAGTCGATGCTATATAGGTCCGTCGGATCTTACATCATGATCTGTGCAAAACTTTCTTTTCAGATTTTCATTTTTCTCTCTTAAATCTCAGTCTAGTGAGACATATAGCTACGCCGTAGAACAGGTGCTCGGGCACCATTAATGGAGACGTTGGGAGGGAGGTGCGCAGTGGGTAGCGGTCAAAAGGGCTCTCCTCCCGATGAGCACGCGCAGGGGTCTGGTCGCACGCCTCCCGTACTCAAATAGCTACCCCGCACGGCACCTCCTAGCCAATAAAAAAAGGGGACGCGTGGCTGCACGTAATTGGTAAGTCGAACGCCCATGGTTTCAATAATACTTGTGTTTCCGATTTGTAACGTGACAGCACTTGTTCCAAAATGACTTTGTTGATTGTTAATGTGTGCGCCTTCGCAAATCGGACAGAAAAATTACCACAGCATGGTTGTGCCATGACATGGACCATGCCGAGTTTCATGATTTTCAGGCGTGTGGAATTACAGGAATTAAAAAACCAAGTTTCTCAATCTTTCTGGCCGAGCCACGACACCCAGATGTTTGAATTTCACTCCCATCTCTTGCATGGGACCTAGAAATTCACCCAAGGACACACATGTGATTTTTCAAACAACTTTGGTGCACTGGAGCATGTGCTTGTAGTTCAAATTTGAATTATGCACATTAAATGCCCAAAAACTCAATTAATGTATAAAAAAGGCCAAACGAACCCGGAATAATTCCAAAATTTAGCACAGTACTTCTATTTGTTCTAATCTGGCTGTGTAAAAAAATTAAGGCGGGAGAAGGCAGTGTACGTATGTCATTTCGCACACGGAGGTGACACGTTCCCTCTCGTAACCACGAGCCTTCTTCAGGAAAGCTCCGGTTTGCAAGAAGCTTACACAAAATCTTGTCCCAATTCGGCCAAAAAAATTACCGCAGCATGTTCGTGCCATGTTATGACACCATGCCAAGTTTCATGATTTTCAGGCATGTTTTGGAATTACAGAAATTAAAAAACCAAGTTTCTCAATCTTTCCGGCGGAGCCACGATGCCCAGATGTTTGAATTTCACTCCAATCTCTTGCATGGGACCTAGAAATTCACCCAAGGACACACATGTGTTTTTTCAAACAACTTTGGTGCACTGGAGCCTGTGCTTGTACTTCAAATTTGAATTATGCACATTAAATGCATAGAAACTCAATTAATGTATAAAAAAGGCAAAACAAGCCTAGAATAATTCCAAATTTTAGCATGGTACTTCTATTTGGTCTAATCTGACTATGTATAAAAATTAAGGCGGGAGAAGGCAGTGTACGTATGTCGTTTCGCACACGGAGGTGACACGTTGCCTCTCGGAACCACGAGCCTTCTTCACGGAAGCTCCGGTTTGCAAGAAGCTTACACCAAAGCTTGCCTAGTTTGGCCAAAAAAATTACCGCAACATGTTCATGCCATGTCATAACACCAAGCCAAGTTTCACGATTTTCAGGCGTATTTTGGAATTACAGGAATTAAAAAACCAAGTTTCTCAATCTTTCCGGTCGAGCCACGACGCCCAGATGTTTTAATTTCACTCCAATCTCTTGCATGGGACCAAGAAATTCACCCAAGGACACACATGTGATTTTTCAAACAATGTTGGTGCGCTTGAGCCTGTGCTTGTAATTCAAATTTGAATTATGCACATTAAATTCCCAGAAACTCAATTAATATCTAAAAAAGGCGAAACGAGCCTGGAACAATTCCAAAATTTAGCACGGTACTTCTATTTGGTCTAATCTGGTTGTGTAAAAAAAATTAAGGCGAGAGAAGGCAGTTTACGTATGTCGTTTCACATACGGAGGTGACACGTTCCCTCTCGGAACCACGAGCCTTCTTCAAGAAAGCTCCGGTTTGCAAGAAGCTTACACCAAAGCTTGTCCCAATTCGGCCAAAAAAATTACCGCGGCATGTTCGTGCCATGTCATGACACCATGCCAAGTTTCATGATTTTCAAGCATGTTTTGGAATAACAGGAATTAAAAAACCAAGTTTCTCAATCTTTCCGGCGGAGCCACGATGCCCAGATGTTTGAATTTCACTCCAATCTCTTGCATGGGACCTAGAAATTCACCCAAGGACACACATGTGATTTTTCAAACAACTTTGGTGCACTGGAGCCTGTGCTTGTAGTTCAAATTTGAATTATGCACATTAAATGCCCAGAAAATCAATTAATGTATAAAAAAGGCCAAACGAACCCGGAATAATTCCAAAATTTAGCACGGTACTTCTATTTGGTCTAATCTGGCTGTGTAAAAAAATTAAGGCGGGAGAAGGAAGTGTACGTATGTCGTTTCGCACACGGAGGTGACACGTTCCCTCTTGGAACCACGAGCCTTCTTGAGGGAAGCTCCGGTTTGCAAGAAGCCTACACCAAAGCTTGTCCCAATTCGGCCAAAAAAAATACTGCAGCATGTTGGTGCCATGTCATGAGACCATGCCAAGTTTCATGATTTTCAGGCGTGTTTTGGAATTACAGGAATTAAAAAACCAAGTTTCTCAATCTTGCTGGCCAAGCCACGACGCCTAGATGTTTGAATTTCAGACCCATATCTTGCACGGGACCTAGAAATTCACCCAAGGAAACACATGTGATTTTTCAAACAACTTTGGTGCACTAGAGCCTGTGAATGTAGTTCAAATTTGAATTATGCACATTCAATGCGCAGAAACTCAATTACTGTATAAAAAGGCCAAACGAACCCAGAATAATTCCAAAATTTAGCACAGTACTTCTATTTGGTCTAAGCTGGTTGTGTACAAAATTAAGGCGAGAGAAGGCAGTGTACGTATGTCATTTCGCACACGGAGGTGACACGTTCCCTCTCAGAACCAGGAGCCTTCTTGAGGGAAGTTGCGGTTTGCAAGAAGCTTACACCAAAGCTTGTCCAATTCAGCCAAAAAATTTACTGCATCATGTTGGTGCCATGTCATGACACCATGCCAAGTTTCATGATTTTCAGCCGTGTTTTGGATTTACAGGAATTAAAAAACCAAGTTTCTCAATCATTCTGGCCGAGCCACGACACCCAGATGTTTGAATTTTATTCCCATTTCTTGCATGGGACCTATAAATTCACCCAAAGACACAGATGTGATTTTTCAGCAAACTTTGGTGCATTGGAGCATGTGCTTGTAGTTCAAATTTGAATTATGCACATTAAATGCCTAGAAACTCAATTAATGCATAAAAATCCAAACGAACCCGGAATAATTCCAAATTTAAACACGACACTCTTGTACTAGTTGCATGTTCATTGTATGTAAATGTTCTAGCAATTCAAACACCATCATTTCCCTCTGTAACACCATTTTGTCTTTCAAAACATAATGAAAAAATCAGGTATGCCACAAACAGTTTACTAGAAAGAATCGTGTGGGATGCGATATAAAATATCTTGGCGCACCGTCTTGTCTAGCTTATGCTGGAAGCTTCGTCGTCTACAGCCCACAGCCCCCGCTTGAACCACACTTGCGCGCCAGTTTCTCGCGGCACCGAGCGAAATTTTTTTGCCACCACGGAAATATCTATCTCCCCGCCCTTCCCTCCTACTAAAAGCTACATTTCCACTGTTCCTCCTTGCTTTCCAAGTTCAAACCTTCACTGCGGCTTACTGGCAGCTCAGCCTCCTTGTCGTGACCCTTCTTCTTGTAGCACCGCCTCCTCGCCGGCTACCCTTCTTCTTGCAGCACTTCCTCCTCACTGGTGACCCTTCTTCTTGCAGCGTCCTTTGCCTAATAGCACATTATTGTGCAGTTGCAGAAATCATTCTAATATTTAGGTTTCTTACAATTTAGTCTTGCACATGTAGGTCCTGCTGTCAGAGGCTTAGACCCACTGTTCGACCCATTTTGCATCTGGGGAAATGAGATGTCCATGAATATCAATCAAGTCAAGAAACTCAGAAAGATTGTTAGGATGAAGAAACTTGCGACGAATAACAACATCTTTGTTTGCACAATGAAGAAGACATCAGTCAACTATAGGATGGTACCAACTCTTTTACCTTGTTTTTACCCCTTGCGCCATTTCAAAATTTACAACAGCGATTTATGCATAGCTTTGTTTTCAGTACTTTTCCAAGTAGTTCACCGATGATTACCTCTCAAACCACCTGCATGGTCAAGAGGCGAGGAAGGTATTCATTCAACACCCACGGTACGATATTGAAGTCTTGCAGAAGAGGACGAAGGTTGGGCGGGCAATTAACCATAGCCACTGGCCTAAAGTTGCAAGGACATTCAACATCACCGAAGGCTCAATATTTGCCTTCCGCTTCTGCAGTTTCCCAGATGAGATTCATCTGTCTATTTACCGTGTATGATGCTATTTTCCAAAGGTTTTTCATGCTACATGTGAAACTTGGTGTTGTTGTGTAATGGCGTAACTGAGTGTCGAAGCTATCTGATGTAATTCGATTATGGAATCCTGGTTCCTTTTATATGGATATGAAATATCTGGTGTGTTTTATAAGAAATATCAGTTTGATTAGTACATGGATTATCAATAATAGGCTAATTACCCTGCTTATTGGGGTTTTTTTTGCAAACGGTTACTCAGACAGCACCGTGGATGATGAACTCAAACAACCTGCACGGTTTCTAGAAAGTAGGCGTGTTCGATCAACTAACAATCACACACGGCTTCCGGCAGCAAACTGTTTGCGTTAGGCCACCTTGCAAAAACGTTTCCACACAAAGAACTGTGTGAGATGTACAAACCTACAGAAATGATTTTCTGGGATTCACCGTGTGGGATGTACATACCTACGGAAATGATTTCTGGGATTCACCGTGTGGGATGTACATACCTACAGAAATTATTTCTGGGATTCACCGTGTGGGATGTACATACCTACGGAAATGATTTTTGGGATTCACCATGTGGGATGTACATACCTACGGAAATGATTTCTGGGATTCCATGCCTCGCCCGATCGCACATGGCCCCAGCTTGGGTCCCACGAGGGCCTATCCCCGACGATTTCTGGGTCGTGTGGGAAGGACCCCCCATATCGCCCACAGTCACTTGGCGACGGTTCCAAATGCCGTTGCGGAAAGGGGTTTTAAACCGTTTGTTTAGGACGTCGCTGTACCAATGACTAGACACTAAGACCAGTAACTAGACACGACGATGCAACCACAAATTCATCAATGCAAAACCCTAAAAAGATTATGCAAAGGCTCAGATTGGTTCGGATATGATGAACTAATTAACCCTATTTGTTTGGCTTTTTCTGTAACATCCCAAATTTTCAATTTGGAATGTTATACATAGGTCATCATATGTATATCATATTTTATTTGCATTTTGGTTTTGATCCTAGAAATTATAAGCAACTCAAGGACCCATGGAGAGAGTTGGGGATTTCATTTATTTTCATATTTAATTTTTTCTAAAATTTGAAAAGAGGATCATTTTGGTTTTACTTATTTTCCTCTCCAAAATATTTCCAACATAAAAATAAAAGAGAGGAGATAAATTGACTTCTCCAAAATAAAAATAAATATTGGAGGAAAAATATTAAAATCAAATGAATAATTTCTTTGGACTGTATTTGCTATTTTATTTGAATTAGAAAAATATGCATTTTTCATAATTGCATTTTTAGGCCAGAAAAATGTTCACTTCGTTCTAAATTATTTATTTAGACGGTGAAATTTTTTTTGGGCATTTTTTAGAATTTTTCCATATTTATTTAGGATTTTTCCTTTCGGCGGAATTTATTTTATAAAAAAAAGTTTCCCGGACCGCACTGGGCCGAAGCCCAGCCGGCCCGCTACCCCACTGCCTCCGCCGCCGTGCCCGCGTCGGACACCGTCCGGAGTCCGGCTCCGAGCCACGCCGCGCGCCCCCTGCCCCAAGCCACCGCGCCCCCTCCTCCCCTTAAATACCGCCGCCCCGCTGTCCTCTCCTCCTCGTCCCAAGCCGCCGCCGTCGCATCTCCCGTCGCCGCCATGTAGCTGCCGCCCCGCGCCGCGCCGCAGTCGCCCACGCCGCCTCCCGCCTTCCCGCTGACCCGCGCCGGAGCCGCCGCCGCTAGATGAATCCCGCCGCCGCTGTTGACTTCGTCGCCGCCAGTTTAGGTATAAACCATTCGATTTTTTAAAAAAACTCTAGATCGGTTTGGTTTTCTCGGTTTAGATTATTTTACGAACGTTCGTTAGTTCGCTTTAACGAAAGAATTTGTTCGTTTGCCTCTATTAGTGAACATTCGCGCCGTAGTTTTGTTCTTTTATTTTATTTTTGGACAGGCACCTATCCGCGATTATTTTTATCGCGGATTAGCCCCTGATCTTCAAACCCTCATAACTTTTAAACCGTTCGTCCAAATCCAGTGAAACCAACGCCAAAATCTTCGTATCGAACCCCTCTTTCCGGTTAAACAACTTGAACATGGTTTTGACAATTTAAAATTTGGTTTCAAGCAGATTTGATTTTGAGGTTCTTTTGATTGTAGTTTCAATTCTGTAGCTCCGATTTGATCGATTCTTTTTGCAAATTGTAGTTCTCCAGCTGGACTTTCATATTTGAATTTCTCATCTAAGTTTTACCCATGCATCTATGCTTGAGTGCTTATGTATGCCATTGTTTGTTTGCGATAGAATTCCCGGAGTGCGAAGCGTGCTACTACGAGTCTCTAGGGTTTGTAGATCGTCAGCAAGGCAAGTAACACATTGATCATACCCCTTTATTACCAAGTTTTTATGCATTAGCTACAATCCTCAAACATTGCATGAGTAGGATCTTTTAACTTGTGGGTATTGGGAAGTAGATGATGAGGTAGAACCTATTGCCCTTTTATTATCAAACCCTAGGAGTTACTTCTACGTTATGCTCATATTGCCATGCTATGCTCGTAGACGTGGTTTGGTTTGAGTGATCCATGACAGATGTGAGATTGTTAATTAAGGGTTAACTTAAGGTGGCTACTTAAATACACATCTGGGTGGATTGGTTGCGGGCACCTGGGTATATACTAGTGTTGTCCTTTGGTTCGCCACCCAGGCTCAAAGGGATCATAAGATTATTCATGCTAGAAACTTCCGTGTGCAGCCACAAGCTATTATGGGCTCTAGCATAGTTGAGTATGTTGCGTGACCTCTTTCAGTGGTGGGCTAGCAGATGTAGGGGAAAGTAGGTGTAACTGTCCACCCTGAGTAAAGAATTAATGTTTCTGAAAGACTTTGTCTTGGTCATCTGTTTCTCAAACACCATGTAGTGCGAGAAATCTAACGGAGGAGATTGAGTCTTGTGGGGATAAGTGCGCAAACCTCTGCAGAGTGTACAAACTAATCATGGTTAGCCGTGTCCCCGGTTATGGACATCTTGAGTATCTGGTTCATGGATTATCCTGTTGATCTCATCACTCTAAATTAATTTGTTGGGTTGTTAATTACTGTTTAATTGGGATTGAGATGGTGTTACCATTCTCAATGTTTATCAACTACCATGATAGTTAAACAAAATATATTCCTTTGTTGTAGGGAAAAATTAGCTTTTCGCAAAAACATTATAACCATAGAGGCTCCACTAGCCATATATGCATGTAGTGATAGCATTTACTTGTTCATTGCTCTATTGTGTTATCTTGCCAACATATTCCATGTGCTGACCCGTTTCGGGCTGCAAGATATCATGTTGCAGACTTTTCAGACGAATAGTAAGGTGTGCTAGGTCGTTTGTCGTGCGCTTAGCTATGTCGTTGGAGTTGATGGACTCACTTTATCTTCCGAGCCTTCCGTTGTTATCTTATTTAGATGGCCTTAAGCCATATATTGTATTAAGTTCTCTCTTGAGACTATCGATGTAATAAGTGTGTGATTGCTATTCTGTTATAAATCCTTCGAAGTACTATGTGTGTCAGCATTACCGATCCAGGGATGACACTTATGCACAGAGATTTGACTGTTTGAGGTAAGATCGCTACAACATGGTATCAGAGCACACGCTGATTGTAGGACACGACCACTAAGATAAGCCATAGGTGACTCTTCTCTACTCATTTCTGACTCCTCTCCATTTTCCACTCTATAGGATGGCAGACTCAAGGAACAAGTTTGCACAACCGGATGAAGACACACCTTTTGGGAGACACTTGAAGGAAGTCACTAGGTACCTGAATATCGAAATACCAAGCTTCACCGGGACCTACACCGCCACTTTACCAGAAGAGGAGCGTTGGATGATTCGAGTTCAAGTTCCAGGAAGGACATTCACGCTAGTTACTGAATGAAGACACACCTTTTGGGAGACACTTGAAGGAAGTCACTAGGTACCTGAATATCGAAATACCAAGCTTCACCGGGACCTACACCGCCACTTTACCAGAAGAGGAGCGTTGGATGATTCGAGTTCAAGTTCCAGGAAGGACATTCACGCCAGTTACTGAATCCGTAGAGTTTTCCTTTGATGCACCAACCTGGAGTCTAGGAAAGAGCATGGCAGCCCACATCGCCATGGGATGCATCGGCGAAGTATATCACAAGGATCTTTAGGACACCATATACCAGATATGTGGGCGCCGAGATGACAAATGGGAGATGATCAGTACTAGGAAGGACAGGTCCATTGCAACTTTCATCCAGGAGTTAAACTAGCACATTCGTCGCCAGGAGAACCAAATGTGCGCAAGCGTGATAAACCTGAAGAAGGTGATGAGTAGAAACATGGAGCTAGAAGAGGAACTCAAGTCTACACGCAATGGATATGAGGAGGAAATCGCAATACTAGTAGAGAAGAATGACGACCTGACAAGGAAGCTAGGAGTATTCATGGGAGACCCCACGCTAGGAGGAGATGATGACCATCCCAAGGACTACATCATCATCGACGACACCGACTCCGACCCCGAGGTAGTGATGATGATTACGAAGACGAAGTTGGAGCGGATATCATGGAGTCTTGCACCGATCAAAATTTCTACATGACCACCATATTATCAGTAGTATTCCCCCATGTATATAGTAGTAGTCCGAGCACTTTTGTAATGGTAGTTAGATCGTTTGTATGCCCTTGTTTGAATTGAGTGGTGTGATATGAATGTGTTTGTCTCATGTGCATATGGGTAGTGCCTTCTCACTAGACCTCACTATATTCTAATCTCTCCCCTCTAAACCCATCAGATGCCTCTGAGACGTGACCCCGGATTTGTCTTCCCACTAGAGCTCACTTAGTTGATCCAACAACCGAATGCCTTGATGCAGCTACTAGTCCAGAACCAAGGCAACAACAACAACCCACCGCCACCACCTCCAGTTGACAACTTAGCTCGTTTTCTAAGGTTGCAACCGCCGGTGTTTTCCAGTAGCACCGAGCCAATAGTTGCTGATGACTGGCTCTGTAGAATTGGAAGGGAGTTGACCACCGCAGGATGCACAGATGCAGAGAAGGTGCGTTTTGCCGCACATCAATTGGATGGACCCGTAGCCTCATGGTGGGAGAATTACACAACCACTTTCCCAATAGCCAATGTCACTTGGGAGCAGTTTTAGCATGCATTCTGCACTGCACATGTCTCAACTAGAGCTATGAGCATAAGAAGCGTGAGTTTCGCAACTTACGCCAGGGATACCGTACTGTGGGGCAGTACGTAGATGAGTTCAGTAAGTTAGCCCGCTATGCCCCAGATGATGTGGCCACAGATGCCGCGAAGCAGGAGAAGTTTATGGAAGGGTTGAATGATGAGATGAGTATGCAGTTAATGGTGGCAACATTTAACAACTACCAGGAGTTGGTAGACAAGGCTCTTATGATTGAAGGGAAGCAGCAGCAGATTGAGAGCCACAAAAGGAAGCATGGACAAGGGAAGTACAATTCAGGAGCTCAGAAGAAGCCTCATTTTACCCCAAACTCGGGAGGATATACCCATAACCATGGAGGCCACACGCACAATGGAGGAAGTTCGCATAACCATAGTGGCTCCAAGAATGGAAATGGGAATGGAGCATGTAGCAACCAGAACCGCTCTAACCCAGCCACACCCGCCAAGAAGGACCAAAGTCACATTACTTGTTTAAAGTGCGGGAAGACTGGACACTATGACAATGAGTGTTCTGAAGCAAAGAATGGAAATGGCAATAGAAGCTCTGGGAAGAAGCCCAACCTTTTCAACAGGGGACAAGTGAACCATGTGAACATGGAGGAGGTTGAAGAGCAGCCAGATGCAGTTATAGGTAAGTTTTTGGTTAAGCCATTTACTTCAATCATTCTTTTTGATACTGGTGCATCGCATTCATACATATCAAGGGGATTTGTGGATAAGTATAAGTTGCCCACTAAAGTTCTTAGGACACCTATGTTAGTAAGCTCGCCAGGAGCGGAGTATATGGCAAGCCAAGGATGTTTACAGGTGCCATTGACCATAGGTAGGCATGTTTTCCCCTCAGACTTAATAATTCTGGAGTCGCAAGGATTGGATGTGATACTAGGAATGGATTGGCTATCGATGTATGGAGGAAACATCGATTGCGCTAGTAAGTCAATTCTTCTCACCACCCAGAGGGAAAAAGGATTAAGTATGTATCTAGGCATGCGCCTAGGAAGACCCAAGTAAATTCCCTCTCAGGAGTTGTTCAGGAGGAAGTGCATGTAGTGAAGGATTACCCGGATGTATTCCCAGAGGAACTACCAGGCATGCCGCCAGATCGAGACATTGAGTTTTTGATAGAGCTGTTACCAAGCACCGGACCGATATCAAAGAGACCATACCGGATGCCCGCAAATGATCTGGAGGAGATTAAGGAGCAGATTAAGGAGTTATTGGAGAAAGGTTACATTCGACGAAGTTCGTCACCATGGGGAGCCCCAGTGCTCTTGGTTGAGAAGAAGGATGGATCTTTGAGAATGGTTGTTGATTATCATGCATTGAATGAAGTAACGATCAAGAACAAGTACCCACTGCTGACGATCAATGATTTGTTTGACCAGCTGCAAGGAGCTAAAGTATTCTCCAAGATCGATCTGCGATTAGGATACCACCAGCTGAAGATCCGAGAATAGGATATACCTAAGATAGCCTTCACCACAAGGTACATGCTATATGAGTATACGGTTATGTCATTTGGGTTAACTAATGCCCCAGCCTATTTCATGAGTATGATGAATAAGGTGTTCATGGAGTTTTTTGATAAGTTTGTAGTGGTGTTCATTGATGATATTTTGGTATACTCGAAGAATGAAGAGGAACACAAGGAGCATTTGCGTTTAGTTCTCGAGAAGCTCAGGGAACATCAGTTATATGCCAAGTTCCGCAAATGTGAGTTTTGGTTGAAGGAAGTGGGATTTCTTGGACATGTTATATCAGGAGAAGGTATAGCAGTAGACCCTACCAAGGTTCAGTCAGTCACTGATTGGCTAGCACCCACCTCAGTAGGAGAGATCCATAGTTTTCTGGGACTCGCGGGATACTATCAGAGATTCATTGAGAATTTTTCCAAGATTGTGAAGCCCATGACGGAGTTGTTGAAGAAGTACACCAAGTTCAAATGGACAGATGAATGTGAGGCAAGTTTTCAGGATCTGAAGAAACGTTTGGTTACAGCCCCAGTGCTGATTTTGTCAGATATACGCAAGGATTTCCAAGTGTATTGCGACGCTTCTCGCTTAGGACTTGGAGGTGTACTTATGCAAGATGGAAGAGTGGTTTCATATGCCTCACATCAGCTTCGAACGCATGAGTTGAATTATGCCACGCATGATTTGGAGTTAGCAGTCGTAGTTCATGCACTCAAGTCTTGGAGACACTTTCTTATTCGAAATTGATGTGATGTGTACACGGATCATAAGAGTTTGAAGTACATTTTCACGCAGAAGGAGCTGAATCTCAGGCAAAGGAGATGGTTGGAGCTTATAAAGGATTATGATATGAAGTTGCACTATCATCCAGGCAAGGCCAATGTCATAGCAGACGCTTTGAGCCGGAAGAGTTATGTCAATACCCTTGTGAGCGGAGGATTACCCAAGGAGTTAATCGAAGATCTCAGGGAGCTTCGTTTGGAGATAGTCCCTAGAGGTTTTGTTGCAGCAATGGAGGTTCAGTCAACATTATTGGGAAAGATTCGAGAAGCTCAGAAGGATGACAAGGAAATTGCTGAGATAAAGGAGAAAATGAGAAAAGGAAAAGCCAAAGGTTTTCGTGAGGATGAGCACGACACTTTGTGGTTTGAGGACCGTGTTTATGTACCCAATAATGCAGAGATCAGGAAGTTAATACTTCAGGAAGCTCATGACTCGCCATACTCGATACACCCCGGAAACACCAAGATGTATTTGGATTTGAGGGAGCGTTTCTGGTGGACTAGTATGAAGAAGGAGATTGTCGAGCATGTGGTCGTATGTGATGTATGTCAGAGAGTGAAGGCAGAACATTAGAAGCCAGCAGGATTACTGCAGCCTATGCCGATACCCGAATGGAAGTGGGACAAGCTTGGCATGCACCAGATTACCTAGGACCCGGTCAGGATATGATTCTATTTGGGTAGTAGTGGATCGTTTGACCAAATTGGCTCACTTTATCCCAGTAAAAACCACCTATACAAGTGCGAAGTTGGCCAAGATATATATGACCAAGATCGTATGTCTGCATGGAGTTCCGAGGACCATCATATCAGATAGAGGGACATAGTTTACTTCAAAGTTTTGGCATCAGCTGCACCAGACTTTGGGTACCAGGCTAGAGTTTAGTACAACCTATCATTCATAGACAGATGGGCAGACCGAGAGAGTCAATCAGATTTTGGAGGACATGTCGAGAGCTTGTGCGCTAGATTATGGATCTAGCTGGGATGATAATTTGCCTTACGCGGAGTTCTCATACAACAATAGCTACCAGGCCAGTTTGAAGATGGCACCTTTCGAAGCCTTGTATGGAAGGAGGTGCAGGACACTGTTGATGTGGGATGAAGTTGGAGATCGTCAGTTGTTTGGACCAGATTTGATCAAAGAGTCAGAAGAGAAGGTCAAGTTGATTCGCGATAGACTGAAGGTAGCTCAATCCAGGCAGAAGAGTTATGCAGACTCAAAATGCAAGGAGGTAGTTTATGAAATCGGAGACAAAGCATATCTTCGTGTGTCACCTCTGCGAGGAGTTAAAAGATTTGGAGTTAAAGGAAAGTTAGCCCCGAGATTTGTACGACCATACCGAGTTTTGGAATGTATGGGAGAAGTAGCCTACAAGTTGAAGTTACCCGAAGGACTGTCAGGAGCTCATGATGTGTTTCACGTTTCCCAGTTAAAGAAATGTCATGCAGAGATGGTCGATATTCCTCTGAGAGATACAATGCCCCTGGAAGCAATCCAGTTGGATAGTGATCTAACCTACGAGGAGAAACCTGTCAAGATTCTCGAGTTTACAAGCCGAGTTACACGCAGCAAGGTTATCAAGTTTTACAAAGTTCAGTGGAGCCACCATACCGAGGATGAAGCCACCTCGGAACGAGAGGAAGACCTACGGAAATACCACCCGCACCTATTTTCTAGCCAACCCGAATCTCGAGGGCGAGATTCATCTTAAGGGGGGTAGGTTTGTAACATCCCAAAATTTCAATTTGGAATGATATACATAGGTCATCATATGCATATCATATTTTATTTGCATTTTGGTTTTGATCCTATAAATTCTAAGCAACTCAAGGACCCATGGAGAGACTTGGGGATTTCGTTTATTTTCATATTTGATTTATTCTCAAATTTAAAAAGAGGATCATTTTGGTTTTACTTATTTTTCTCTCCAAAATATTTCCAATATTAAAAATAAAAGAGAGGAGATAAAATGACTTCTCCAAAGTAAAAAGGAATATTGGAGGAAAATATTAAAATCAAAAAAATAATTTATTTGGATTTTATTTGCTATTTTATTTAAATTAGAAAAATATGCATTTTTAGGCCAGAAAAATGTTGACTTCGTTCTAAATATTTTATTTAGACGGTGAAAATTGTTTTTGGCATTTTTTTAGAAAACATTTATATTTATTTAGGATTTTTTCCTTTCGGCGGAATTTATTTTATAAAAAAATGTTTCCTGGACCGCACTCGGCCGAAGGCCCAGTCGGCCCGTTGCGCCACCGCCTCCGCCGCCGTGCCCGCGTTGGACACCGGCCAGTGTCCGGCTCCCAGCGGCGTCGCGCACCCCCTGCCCTAAGCCACCGCCCCCTCCTCCCCTTAAATACCGCCGCTCTGCCGCCCTCTCCTCCTCGCCCCAAGCCACCGCCCCGCGCCGCTGCGCCGCCCGCTACCGCAGCCGCCCCGCGTCGCGCCGCCGTCACCCACGCCGTCGCCCGCCGCACCGCTGACCCGCGTCGGAGCCGCCGCCACTGTTGACTTCATCGCCGCTGTTTTTTTTCAGTTTTAGGTATAAACCGTTATGTTTTTTTAACTCTAGATCGGTTTTTTAGATCGGTTCGGTTTTCTCGGTTTAGATTATTTTCGGGTTTAGGGTTAGGGTTTAGGGTTAGGGTTTTAGGGTTAGGGTTTAGGGTTTATACCCTCGTAGAGAGTTGTCTATGTACCCTTGTAGACCGTAAGCAGAAGCATTATGACAACGCGGTTGATATAGTCGTACCCTCATAGACCGTAAGCAGAAGCGTTATGACAACGCGGTTGATATAGTCGTACGTCTTCATGATCCGACTGATCCTAGCATCGAAGGTACGGCACCTCCGCGATCTGCACACGTTCAGCTCGGTGACGTCCCACGAACTCTAGATCTAGCTGAGTGTCGAGGGAGAGCTTCGTCAGCACGGCGGCATGATGACGGTGATGATGAATTTACCGATGCAGGGCTTCTCCTAAGCACTACAACAATATGACCGAGGTGGTAATCTATGGAGGGGGCACCGCACACGGCTAAGAGATTAACTTGTTTGTCTATGGGGTGGCCCCCCTCCCCCGTATATAAAGGAGTGGAGGAGGGGAGGGCCGGCCCTCTCTATGGTGCGCTCTAGGGGGAGTCCTACTCCCACCGGGAGTAGGATTCCCCCTTTCCCTAGTTGGAGTAGGAGAGGAAGCGGGAGGAAAGAAGGAGAAGGAAAGGGGGCCCCTCTTCCCGACTCCAATTCGGACCCAAGGGGAAGGGGGCACGCGGCCTGCCCTGGCTTCCCCTCTCTCTTTCCACTAAGGCCCAATAAGGCCCATATACTCCCCGGGAGGTTTCGGTAACCCCCTGGTACTCCAGTAAATGCCCGAACTCACCCGGAACCATTCCGATGTCCAAACATAGGCTTCCAATATATCAATATTTATGTCTCGACCATTTCAAGACTCCTCGTCATGCCCGTGACCACATTCGGGACTCCGAACAACCTTCGGTACATCAAAACACATAAACTCATAATACCGATCGTCACCGAACATTAAGCGTGCGGACCCTACGGAACCTTCGGTACATCAAAACACATAAACTCATAATACTGATCGTAACCAAACATTAAGCGTGCGGACCCTACGGGTTCGAGAACTATGTACACATGACCGAGACTCATCTCCGTTCAATAACCAATAGCGGAACCTGGATGCTCATATTGGTTCCTACATATTCTACGAAGATCTGTATCGGTCAAACCACATAACAACATACGTTGTTCCCTTTGTCATCGGTATGTTACTTGCCCGAGATTTGATCATCGGTATCTCAATACCTAGTTCAATCTCGTTACCAGCAAGTCTCTTTACTCCTTCTGTAATGCAACATCCCGTAACTAACTCATTAGTCACATTGCTTGCAAGGCTTATAGTGATGTGCATTACCAAGAGGGCCCAGAGATACCTCTCCGATACACGGAGTGACAAATCCTAATCTCGATCTATGACAACTCAACAAACACCATCGGAGACACCTATAGAGCATCTTTATAGTCACCCAGTTACTTGTGACATTTGATAGCACACTAAGTGTTCCTCGGTATACGGGAGTTGCAAAATCTCATAGTCATATGAACTTGTATAAGTTATGGAGAATGCAATAGCAGTAAACTGAACAATCATTGTGCTAAGCTAACGGATGGGTCAAGTCAATCACATCATTCTCTAATGATGTGATCTCGTTCATCAAATGGCAACTCTTTGTCCATGGCTAGGAAACTTAACCGTCTTTGATTAACGAGCTAGTCAAGTAGAGGCACACTAGTGACACTCTGTTTGTCTATGTATTCACACATGTACTAAGTTTCTGGTTAATACAATTATAGCATGAATAATAAACATTTATCATGATATAAGGAAATATAAATAACAACTTTATTATTTCCTCTAGGGCATATTTCCTTCAGTGCCCCAACTGAGATCAGTAAAAATGGATGACTATAGATATACAATGTGTACACCTTGTCTCTTTTGTTAACCACATTTCAGACTAAGCAACGCCGAGGACGGATTTGTTTTCAAGAAGGGGAGGATGATGAGGACATGGCTACCACAGTTACACCCATATCCCCTCCCGTTTTACCTCTTGGAACAATTGCTAGAGGTCACATATGCCAATTAAATTATCAGGTACTTTCGTTTGTTGGTAATGTTTCTAGTGTTCATGCGAATATGATGCTACCTAACTTAGATACATTTGTGTTGCTTGCCATTGAAGGGCCTAGCACAGACAAGAAGGATGAACATTGGAGCATTGTCAAGCACGGAGATGAAGGTGCGTGCAAAGAGAACAAGAACGGAGGTTCAAGTGGAAATTTCCGGACTTTGAAGCCACCATGATGACATAGAAGAAGATGGACGAAATATACAAGATGGCCTTTCATAAATTTTGTCCATAGCTTATCATTGGTGTTGCACCACACTATTTGGGGCCAGGCCCATGTTATCTATTTTTAGAGTCCACATTGTAGGGGAAATGACTTAGGGGGTGTTTTAGTCCCACCTTGCCTAGGGTGGAAGAAATCCCCACTCTTTTCCCTATAAATATAGCCATTAAGGCATCGTTTGGTCTTGGGTTTTGTTTAGATAAAAGTTCGCCATAGCTACAACTTCGCGTACTTCGTTTGTGTTCAACGACCAGACCAAGGCGTCACAGAACCTGTCGTGGTTTTGTCACGACAGATGTCCTAGCGTGAGGACTTAGTCGTGGAGCCATCGCAACGTAGTTAGCTTAAAGGGGTTAAAGCGGTACAAAGGACGCAAGGAGTTTATACTGGTTCGGCCCCTTGCGGTGAAGGTAAAAGCCTAAGCTAGTTGTGATGGAATTGCTAGGGTTTTGATGACCAGGGAGCGAATCCGCTTTGCCTGGCTCTCGATCTCATGTTTCTCGTCCCTAAACCGTCGCCGGGTCGTCCCTTTATATACACAGGTCGACGCCCGGCGGTTTACAGAGTCCCGGCCGGCTCATAAGCGTGTCTGGCTCGGTTTCTACCTTTTCTTATCTTACAACACAAGGTATACATCTTATGGCGGCTTATTCCTATGGATCATAATCCGCCTTTGGGCCTTGGGCCCTCTTGTTAGCTCTCCTTCGTAAAGCATCGTACTCCTTGTCCTCGTGGTCTATGACAGGAACAACTCACTATGAGTATAATTCGGCCCCTCCTGGGCGGTTTATACTCAATAGTTATACCCCCAACATTAGGCCCCAGATTGATTTGAGCCTGTTCATGTCAATCTTTAGCACTTAGAAAAATTCCTTCTTCAAGATCTTCACAAAAATCTTGTAAACCGCCATGATGTCATCTTCCAAGACCATGATAACCTGCCATGACGTCATCCGCTATTAACTTTACACAGAACCCAAATCTTTTAATGTATCTCCTTTAATGGATCTTCGAAAATCGAGGCGTCCGCATGTCTGCATATCCATTTTTCGACCCCCTCGATTCTTGTGCCTGCCACTTATCCATTCACCTTATAAATAGGGCCGAGGGTCATTTTCACTTTTCCCCTCATGTCTCTTCGTCCCGTCGTCTTCCTCGCATCGCCCTAGTGCTTCGAACTCCGCCACCGCCGTCGGACTTCGCCTCTGCTTCGACCTTCGCCGCTGCATCACCCTAAACGTACCAGAGAACCACGGTGCCTCTCTGTTGTTTCCTCAGCACCGGTAAACCTACCTTTCCTCCACCATAGATCTATCTTTAGGGTTTGAGCATTTCATCAGTGTTCGTCGACGTTCATGGCTGCGCGGTAGTTCTTTGACTCAAGCCTTAATATTCAACCTATATAGCGATGTCCATAATCTTCCTTTTTCATCTGTGCATCTTGTTTAAGCAAAACTCCAATCTGAACCTTTATCCACTACTTTGGTATCCATATTTAGGTCTGAATATACTTTCATTTTCTGACCCGTGGTAGATCCAAAATTACAAAGCCAACCTGTGAAACCTGTTTTTCCATCACTTAATTATTTCAGATCTGTACCTTCAAATATCGATGTAGGCGGTTTAACTTTAGAAACTGATAACCCGCCAGGTACCATTAGTCCCCTCTTAAACCGCTAATCACTTATCATTGCACTTCTGACAACACCAATATCCGGTTTAACAATTTTGCATGCTTTACCACTTTCCATCTCTTAACCTGCAACGCTTTATGCTTGTCAACCATGAATGTTAAACCGGCACAAACCCTCCTTCAGGTTGTCAAAGAAATGGCCAAGTCTTTTTATGCTTGTAACTGGGTTCCATCCCGGATTATGAAAGAAGATCTGAACGGATGTGTTACAACTAGCGCTTTACCCAAGCAGAGTAAAATCCATTGGAGAGCCCCCAGTCCGGAAAATCCTCCTACACCCAAGGATGGCGAGATAGTTGTTTTTGTTGATCATCTGAGCCGTGGTTTTAAACCTCCCGGAACAAAAAAAATTCCGTGATGTGCTTGCTAGCTTCCAGATCCACCCTCAAGATATTGGACCTAACTCTGTGTCCAATATTTGTAATTTTCAAGTGTTTTGTGAGGCTTATCTGCAAGAAGAACCGACCGTTGAACTGTTCAGGGACTTTTTCAATTTAAACCGCCGTACCGAATTTGTAGACAGGCCCAATACCGAACTTGGCGGCGTTTCAATTCAGAAAAGGAAAGACGTCAGCTTCCCTCAGGCCAAGCATCATAGTCACCCTAAGGATTGGAACCAAACTTGGTTCTATTGCAAAGATACTTCCCCTGATGATGAGAATCCTCTGTCGGTTATCGTGCTCACTGACTTACCAATACACATCCATTTCCCCAAAGGTTGACTGCAAAAGAACGGCCAAATATGCACCACAACTTGCAAATATGATGTAGGGCAGAACCCTAATCGGCCGATCTTTCATGAAAGGAGCGGATCCCGAGATGAACATGAAGAACACGAGGAGGGAAACGAGGGGAAATCACGGGGGGAAATACAAGAGAAACACTAAACCAACAAGAACGAGTTACACATGTGCTAGATCCTCGAATGCATAGGGTTCACACGGTACACAATCAACCAAGGACGATACAAGGCTAACGGTCTTGTCCATGAGGAGGTCTTGATGGGGCCGCCCAAGAGGGGGTCTTGATGATCTTCTCCGCAAGGAGGTCTTGAATCCAAAGGGATCTTCTCTGAAGAGGCCGCGGTCTCTCATGAGGAGTTGATCCGATGTGGATGAGCGAAGCTCTATCTCTCAAAATGAGCTAAACCAACGCTAACCCTAGAAAGTTGGACTAGGTGGAGTATATATAGTCTAGGGGGAGAAGGGGTACACGGGCCTCGGCCCTTCACTGTGCGCAGACAGGGGAGGCCGGACGTCCGTGGCATTGGGCCAGATGTCCGGGCTTTCACGCGACGCCGGATGTCCGGCTGGAGCGGTGGGCTTTGTTGCTCTCAGGTTCGGAGGGGTCCAGATTTCTGCGCTGGTGGCCGGATATCCGGGGGCTCGGGAAAGGCCGGATGTCTAGGCTGGCGAGGCCGGATGTCCGGGGCCTGTAGCTTCTAGCGGCTGCATGGCTGTGGTGGAAGGAGCTCCAGTGGTCGGTCGTCCGGGGTCGCGACCGGATGTCCGGGGCCTGGGAGGTGTACTTGACTCCTTCCGATGGTTCTCTTCATCCGTGCACTTGGGGACTTGTACATCTTCATGTGCATCCTCGGGAGGGTCCTATTTGTACCTAATCATGCACAACAACTCGGACTTAGGCAGTAGCCATGTCTCATGCATAGAAAGTGGAAGTTCGGAGAGGAGTGAGTTCACCTTATCTTCGATAGCCTTGGCTCGGGCTCTTGTAATTGGTCCAAGTGGTGTCGTTGGAGGTGTAGGTGCATCCATGGAGATGATCATGGGATGCTTCGCATCATCTCCCCTCCCTTGGGGAAGATCCGTCCTCGGATTGAAATCCTCATCACCATGGTAGGGAGAGAGATCTTTGATGTTGAAGATGTCGCTCACGGAGTACTTGTCACGTGGGATGTCGATCTTGTAAGCATTGTCGTTGTAGCGTGCAAGCACCTTGAATGGTCCATCCACTCATGTTTGAAGCTTGGACTTGCGTTCTTGTGGAAAGCGGTCCTTGCTAAGGTGTAGCCACACGAGATCACCAATGCTGAAGATCATGGGGTGCTTGTTGATGTTGCGCTTGGTCGCAAGTCATTGTACTTGGCGCTCGATAGTATGTATTGTATCTTCATGCACCTTCTTGAGATGAGTCACACGTGCACTTGCGTCCAAATTGATGTGCTCTTGGAGTGGTAAAGGGAGAATATCCAATGGTGACAAAGGGTTGAACCCATAGACGACCTCGAAGGGGGACTTGCCGGTTGTTGAGTGTCTTGCTCGGTTGTAGGCAAACTCGGCGATAGGTAGGCACTCCTCCCACTCCTTGATGTTCTTCTTGATTAGTACTCGAAGTACAGCGGAGAGTGTGCAGTTGGTAACTTCCGTTTGGCCATCTGTTTGTGGATGATATGTCGTTGAGAAGAGTAGCTTGATTCCGAGCTTGGCGCATAGGGTCTTCCAAAAGTATCTAAGGAACATGATGTCGCGGTACGAGACAATAGTCTTTGGCACTCCATGTAGGCGCAATATTTCCCTACAAAAGAGATTAGCAACATGTGAAACATCGTCTATCTTGTTGCAAGGAATAAAATGTGCCATTTTTGAGAAACGGTCCACAACGACAAATACGGAATCCTTCCCATTTCGAGTCCTAGGAAAACCAAGTACAAAGTCCATGCTAATGTCTTCCCATGGTTGATATGGAATAGGTAGGGGCATATAAAGGCCGTGGGATTGAGCTTTGGACTTAGCTTTGCGACATGTAGAGCATTAGTTGGTGAAGAGGTTGACGTTGCAAAATATCTTGGGCCAAAAGTAGTTCTTCAAGAGCGTGGCGAACGTCTTGTCTCATCCAAAATGTCCCATTAAGCCTCCTCCATGAGATTCCTGCAAAAGCAACAAACGAATAGAAGACTCATGGATGCAAAGTTTGTTAGCTCTCATAAGATACCCATCTTTGATGTAATAGCGTTCCCAAAAGTTGTGCGACAAACACTTGGCATATGGAGTAGCAAAAGTAGGATCATGCTCATACAAGTCTTTGATATGCTCAAAGCCAACGATATCCAATTAAAGTTGAGTGACAAGCATGCATATGCGAGAAAGGGCATCCGCTACAATGTTTTCCTTACCCTTAATGTACTTGATAACATAAGGAAAAGACTCAATAAATTCACTCCACTTAGCATGACGCTTGTTTAACTTGGATTGGCCCTTAAGATACTTGCGAGTCTCATGATCGGTATGAATGATAAACTCATGGGGACGAAGGTAATGTTCCCATTCATGCAAGTTGCGCATTAAAGCATAGAGCTCTTTTTCATAGATGGGATAATTGAGTTGTGCGTCGGGGAGTTTCTCAATAAAGTAAGCTATGGGGCGCTTCTCTTGCGTTAAAACATCTCCTATGCCATTACCACTGGCATCGCAATGAATCTCGAAAGGCTTGTCGAAGTTGGGTAAAGCAAGCACGGGAGCATGAGTAAGCAAATTCTTAAGCTCATTGAATGCGGTATCTTGGGATGGTCCCCAAACAAAAGGCACATTCTTCTTGCTCAAAGCATGCAAAGGTGAAGCGATGGTGCTAAAATCCTTCACAAAGCGATGATAGAAAACCGCAAGGCCAAGGAAGCTACGCACTTCTTTCAAATTGGTTGGTTGTGGCCAAGTCTTTATAGCGTTGATCTTGGACTCATCAACATGAACACCCTTAGAGGAAACAACAAAACCCAAGAAAACGAGCTTATCAATGCCAAAAAGGCATTTCACCATATTAGCATAGAGTTGCTCTTTTCGAAGAGTTTGCAAAACGGTTCGAACATGGTGACATGATCTTTAAGAGATTTGCAAAAAACAGGGATATCATCAAAGTAGACCACAACAAATATACCAATGTAAGGGCGAAAGACATGATTTATAAGACACATAAAAGTACCCGGTGCTTCCGAGATACCCATAGGCATGACTAGCCACTCATACAAGCCAAACTTGGTTTTGAAAGAGATTTTCCATTCATCACCCTCTTGTATGCGGATTTGATAGTAACCACTCTTAAGATCAATTTTCGAAAAGATAGTGGCACCACTAAGATCATCAAGCATATCGTCAAGGCGTGGAATGGGATACCTATAGCAAACGGTGATAGTATTGATAGGTATACAATCGGAGCACATGCGAAAGCTACCGTCTCGTTTTGGCACAAGAATGACCGGGACAGCACAAGGGCTCAAACTTTCATGCACATGTCCATGGTCTATGAGATGCTTTACTTGCCTGTGTATTTCTTTGGTTTCTTTGGGGTTGACGCGGTAGGGAGCTTTGTTCGGAAGCGGTGCTCCGGGGATGAGGTCGATGCGGTGCTCAATGCCTCGTAGAGGAGGTAGTCCCAGAGGTAGCTTGTCGGGGAAAACGTCGTGAAATTCCTGCAAAAGAGAAGATAACACTAGAGGAAGAGTGTGAGAAGTGTTAGTTTGTGGTGCATTGTCCTTGCACACGAGGACGTAGTGTAGGACACTAGATGGGTTCTCACACACTCCTCTTATCTCACTTTTGGTGGAAAATAGGACTAGGTTCTTCTTTGCGCTCATCGTGGAGTTGTTTGATTTGGGCTTGTGGCGCTCACTCTCTTTTGGGTGGCTCGCTCTCTCACTATTATCTCCACGATGGGTGGCTTGCTTATCAGCGACAACTTGGCTTGGAGACATGGTACGAAGTACATACTCCTTTCCCTTCATCTTGAAGATGTAGTGGTTCGTTCGGCCATTGTGGATGACTCCTCTATCAAAATTCCATGGGCGTCCAAGGAGAAGATGGCAAACGGTCATTGGAATGACGTCACACTCCAAGGCGTCTTCGTAGGCACCAATTTTGAAGGAGACTTGTACTCGGTGCTCGACTTGGATGGTACCGGAGTCGCTAAGCCATTGCACTTTTTATGGATGTGGGTGCTTCGTCTTGGGAAATTGTAGCTTGGAGCAAAGTTCTTCACTTGCTAGATTATGACAATTCCCTCCATCAATGATGACCTTGACGAATCTTCCATTGATACAAGCCTTGGTGTGGAATATGTGGCATCGTTGATCTTCTTCTTGGTGATGTTGGAGAGTCACGACCTTGGAGACAACAAGGGCGGGACTTGAATCTTCAACGCAAAAGACTTGTTCCTCTTCATCATTCACTTGTAGGTGCATGGCGACTTGCTCAATGGCGTCCATTTCTTCTTCACTCATTGAGTCATAAGTGCTATCGTCGTTGAGGATCATGGTCCGCTTGTTGGTGCACTCATAGGACTTGTGGCCTCGGCCTCCGCAAGTGAAACACTTGAAGGAACTCGTCTTGACGGTCTCATCAGTTGGGGTTGATGATGATGAAGCTCTCGGCTTGAAGTTGCTCGTAGTAGGATGACTTGGAGTTGACGAAGCTTTCTTGGAACTCGACTTGTCGACGTTGCCTGTAGAAGGCTTGGTAGACGTTGTTGGAGTCATTGAAGCTTGGGTGTTGGAGAAGCCGAATGACTTGGATGAGAACTTGGCATACTTGAAATCAGCTTGCACTTGGCGTTCCGCTTTGGTAGCTTGATGCACTAGCTCAATGAGATTCGAGTATGGTTGGAAGTCAGCGATATTCTTGATGGGATGGTTGAGTCCATTCAACAAACGTGCCATATTTTCTCATCATCTTCCGTGACATTGGCTCGTATCATGGGAATCTCCATCTCCTTGTAGTACTCTTCAACGCTCTTGGTTCCTTGCTTGAGTAGTTGGAGTTTCTTGAAGAGGTCGCGGTTGTAGTAGGTAGGCACAAAGCATGCTCTCATGACATCCTTCATTTGCGCCCAAGTAGTGATGGGTGGTTCACCTCTTGCCTCTCGGCGCTCGATGACTTGCTCCCACCAAATGAGGACATAGTCTTGGAACTCAAGGGATGCCATTGCGATCTTCTTCTCTTCTTCATAGTTGTGCAAACGGAAGATTTTGTCGACCTTCAATGCCCATGAAAGGTACTCTACAGGATCGTTGCTTCCATTGAACTTGGGCATGGTGAACTTGAGCTTTCCGTAGCATTGTTCTTCATTGTGTTGGGGTCGGGGATGATGACGCCCGTGTTGTAGATGATTATCAAGCTCGTGTAGCTCTTGGTGAGGAGGGTTGTCAACCTCATGTTTCTCTTGTCGTGGAGGATTTCCATTGTCTTCATGCTCTTTATGAACTTGATGTTCTTGGCGAGCTTGTGGAGGAGCTTGTCAAGCTCGAGGAGGAACTTGAGGAACTTGACGATGCACGCGATCTTGAAATCTACGTTCTTGAATTTCTTCGCGAAATGCTTCTTCTTGTTCTCGGGCTTGTCGGCCTCGGTTGGCTACGGCTCGACTTGAATCTTGGAGGGCTTGTTGCGCCTCAAGTGGTCGAGTTTCATGGAGTTGTTCTTCTTGGCGTTGTGCCTCAGCATCTTGCGCAACTTGGTGTAGACGCGCTCGCTCTTACTCTTCATGTTGGCGTTGTCGTTGCCGTTCTCGTGCTAGCGCAAAGGCCTCTTGAGTTTGACGTTGTCAGCGCTCTTGAGAGTCGGTGTCGCGTAGGGGATTGAGGCTTTCTTGACGATCGTTGCGCACGGCACGGCGTAGAGTGTTTGATGTCGGTGTACTTGAGCCGGAGAGTGTGAGGTCGGATTGTCAGCTTGAACGGCTCCGTCTTGAAGTGGAAGAAGAGCAGTTGAGCAAAAAAGCACGAATCTCGTCCATTCTTGTGTCATTCTCTTGCTTGTGATTGTCGAGCTTGTGGTCGAAGTAGTCCCTTGTACGTTGCTTGGAGAGTCGCAAGTCGGTGGCGAGGTTGTCGATGCGTTCACTCATAGCTTGTTGCTCTTGATGCAAAGCACGTTGTGCACCAAAGAGGTGATTCTTGGTGACGTAGGAGTTCATGTCGTCGTTGTGCTCAATGAAGAGTGGGTTGGTAGAAGTACTTGGCATATCCATCATTCCAAGATACACAATGTGAGTGGTAGAAAGATAAGAACGAATACCAAATGTACCTTGACCGAAATTGACAGTGAATCGATGATCACTCCAATGTAGGACAAGGAAATAGCACAATTGGTACTAGCTCTTGTCGGTTTCTCACACCTACACAAGTAAAAGCTTATCGTGGAGCTTGGTTAGGATGGTGGCACAAAATTTGATGCAATTGTAAGTGAGCTTCAATAATGTTGGAAAAGATTCGCAAGATGCAATGTAACAAGTAGACCAAGCATATAAGGTACACGGAAACACACACACAAATAGATAAGTGGGGTTGGGCAACCAAGGATGAGCCAAAATGTGGAATCCACAAAAATTATCTTGTTGCCAACACTAGAGAGACGCTAGCACGATTTCACAATAGGTGGATACAAGAACTTGTGCACAACCTACTTAGCAAAAATGCAACGACTTCTATCCCAAGTATGCTCTATGCAAGGTGTTCCGATGATATGATCCAAGATGATCTAGTATGACAATCTTAATGTTGTATGATGCTATGGTTCTTGCTTAAAAGCTCTTTGCTTATCTTTCCTTTTTGCTTAAAAGCTTGTTTGGCTCTTTGATGTTTGAGCTCTTTTCTCATGCAATGCTTGACGAACCAAGATAGCCATTGTGTATGCGGTGACAACTTTGTGTCACAAGAGATGATACCAATATATGCAACAATGATGTATGTATGCTATGGGAAGTATGATCACTAATGTGCACAAGTCTCGTTGCCGGCAATACTCAATGGCTAGTCTTGATGGGTAAGAAACGCAAAGGAGTAAGGCTGTGATGGCTATCAATTTAATGGCAAGAGTGATATGTCTGATACCAAGACGAGGTTACCATTTCTTGCGGACGGTATGGTGTCAAAATGGTGGACCGAATACCAAAATGTAGTCGAGGTGGTCGTTGTCGTTGATGACGCGTCTGTGGCAAAGATGAGCGTCGGTGGTGTTGTTGTCGAACCGTACCTAAATAGCCGAAACACAAGTAGTACACGGTACCGCAACTGAAATTCTCAAAGCAAAATTGGAGTTGGTAAGCGGTGGTTATGTATGTGGTATATGGTGGGGCTATGTGGAAAGTGGTGGAGGTATGCGGAAGTATATGTGGGCACCGGAACAAAATTTTGGGGAAAATGGACGGAAAACGGGCAGTGGAGAGGAAGTGGTGCTGCCAGGGGCCGGATGTCCGGGGTCGTGGCCGGATGTCCGGGGCGCCGGATGTCCGGGCTCTGGATCCATGGATGGGTTCGAAGATCGTCGCGAGAAGAGGTCAAATCCGGGAAAAATTCGGAGAAATTTGTGGATGGAAATTGGGGAAAAGTGGATGGAAAGCTAGACCTACCTGCAACACACGAAATCCGCGGATCAAATCCAACAAAACTTCATCACACCAACAAATCACGAAAAAAAATTGGGGCTATTTTTGGTGGGGATTTTCGAAATTGGGGAAGAACACAACAAAATTAGGCTAGAAAACAAGGGGGAAGGCTCTGAAATCGTGATCAACGTGGCTCTAGATACCAAGATGATGTAGGGCAGAACCCTAATCGGCCGATCTTTCACGGAAGGAGTGGATCCCGCGATGAAAATGAAGAACACGAGGAGGGAAACGAGGGG
>NC_041382.1:363221615-363301870 GCF_002162155.2 Triticum dicoccoides | reverse complement strand
ACACTAAACCAACAAGAACGAGTTACACATGTGCTAGATCCTCGAATACATAGGGTTCACACGGTACACAATCAACCAAGGACGATACAAGGGTAACGGTCTTCTCCGTGAGGAGGTCTTGATGGGGCCGCCCAAGAGGGGGTCTTGATGATCTTCTCCACAAGGAGGTCTTGAATCCAAAGGGATCTTCTTCGAAGAGGTCGCGGTCTCTCATGAGGAGTAGATCCGATGTGGATGAGCGGAGCTCTATCTCTCAAAATGAGCTAAACCAACGCTAATCCTAGAACGTTGGACAAGGTGGAGTATATATAGTCTAGGGGGGAGAAGGGGTACACGGGCCTCGGCCCTTCACTGTGTGCAAATAGGGGAGGCCGGACGTCCGGGCATTGGGCCGGACCGCGCTTTCACGCAACGTCGGATGTCCGGGTTGGGGAGGCCGGATGTCCGGGCTGGAGCGGTGGGCTTTGTTGCTCTCGGGTTTGGAGGGGTCTGGATTTCTGGGCTGGTGGCCGGATATCCAGGGGCTTGGGAAAGGCCGGATGTCTGGGCTGGCGAGGCCGGATGTCCGGGGCCTGTAGCTTCTGGCGGCTCCGTGGCTGTGGTGGGAGGAGCTCCAAGGGGCGCTCGTCCGGGGTCGCAGCCAGATGTCCAGGGCCTGGGAGGTGTACTTGACTCCTTCTGATGGTTCTCTTCATCCGTGCACTTGGGGACTTGTACATCTTCATGTGCATCCTCGGGAGGGTCCTCTTTGTACCTAATCATGCACAACAACTCGGACTTAGGTAGTAGCCATGTCTCATGCATAGAAAGTGGAAGTCCGGAGAGGAGTGAGTTCACCTTATCTTCGATAGCCTTGGCTTGGGCTCTTGTCATTGGTCTAAGTGGTGTCGTTGGAGGTGTAGGTGCGTCCATGGGGATGATCATGGGATGCTCCGCATCAAAAGCTCAGAGCCTTTGTAGCTAATGGTTTAACAGGAATTGACTTTGTTCGTTGCTGGATATCTTAGGGTATTTTGCCTTTAAGCCGTCGCCCCAGTTTAATGTGCGAGTACACAGGGGACTTGAAAGACCCTGAACGGCACATTGACATTCAGTTAACTGATGGTGAAATCACTGAAGCTGTCAAAAAGATACTGGATGAATCGGTGGTTGTCTGCAGCAAAACAGGGCTAAGTCCCTTCTACGTTTCAAATAAACCGCCAGCTGTAAGAATTTCCTAACCCCTGTTTGAACCTAATATTCTTAACTCTTCCTTATAACCTTTGCCAAACTTTTAACAGGGTGACGACCCATTTTGGAAGAAGAAAGCTCAGGATAAACCGGCCAAAACCCGTCGACCCAAGACAAAGGTCGTCAAAAAGCCTGCCAAGAAGAAAGCAGCTAAGTCCACCGAGCTGAACCTCGACGAAGATCTTGACAACCCGGAATCAGAGGTAGAACTTGATTCTCTTGGTTCATTTTTCATACACCTCATTGACAATGACCATTATCAGGATGACGCTGAAGCTAGCCGGGCTGATGATGTAGAGGTAATTATTCTTTCCTCCGGTTCAGATCCTCAGCCAACACAGAAAACCCGTCAAGCAAACCGGAAAGTAAAATTTTTCACACCCTCTAGCTTATCTGGATCCAAACTTTCTTTTGAATAAACAGCAGCATGAAGCTCACCGCACAACCCGGCATAGTGGCCAGGTGGTTACTTCATCCGGTTTACCGAACATGCTGGTTCGTAAACGCCAACCAGAGGTTTCATCCATTCCTGACACATCTTATCCCAAGGTTGGTTATTTTCGGCAACCTCTTAATCCATCTGACTCAAACTACCAGGGAACTTCCCATTAATCCTCTGACGAATCAACAGGGACACAGCTTCCACCCCTTAAGACTGTTCCTGGGTAAGCATACTACACTTAGCTCTTTATCCTTTGCACCTGTTTAATCTACTAACCTTTATTTCCGTTCATTTCAGAGCCAAAGCTATGCCCAGCAAAAAGGCCAAATTGAATAAACCGGCTGATGATAATCCGGACACTGAACCGGAAAAGATCCCAGAATAGTTTGAGCCAAATGATGACACTATTCTTGATGATCCGCCAACGCAACATCATGAAACCTTTACTGAACAGATGGAAGATGATCCCACAGGCCATGCTACTGACCTGCCAAGCCCGGCTAAGGCTGCAGATAAACCACCAAGCCCAGTCAAAGCAGTTGATGACCAATCGGATGATGTCATTGTTACTGGTTTAGGCTACACAACTCCTGGTAATCCCGTTGCTTTATCAAAACATAGTGCCAAGGAAGAATTTGCTGCTATGGATAAGGGCAAGTGGAAAACAGATTTGGAAAGCTATGCCCACCTCAGCACCCAAGATATCCACTCTAGGTTTTTAAACCGCCTGTACACAAGCCGCGACTATGAAGCTGGTTTAGTGAACCTGATGAAAGAGCGATATGAGGTAAATATTGTTAACTCTGCATAATTGTTTCTTTCTTGTATCCGATTTCTAATATCAACTCCAGTAGCCCCCAAGGGTCGGTTTATGATATCAATGTAAACCGGGACTTTTAATACTTCAACTTTGCCTGCGTAGCCCCCAAAGGCCGGTTTATCTTTTCAGGATGAACCGGGACTTTAGAGAATTAATCTTCCAACTTTTGTTTGTGTAGCCCCCAAGGGCCGGTTTATCTCTTCAAGATGAATCGGGGTTGTATTATTGAGCAAATATACATTAGCCCCCAAGTGCCAAGAATAATACTTGAATTGATCTTGGGACTTAGAAGAGAAATTTGATAAGAAGCAATAGGCATTAGCCCCCAAGTGCCAAGTGTATAACTTGTTATGTGCTTGGTACTTCAAAATGCTGCCAACTTATAACATCTATGTCTCTTATAGGCTGAGCTGAGCAAAAAGGAATCTCAAACCGCTGATCTTCAAGAAAATATCAAGTCCCAACAAGCAGAAACTTCCAAAGCCAAAGAGGAGCTGACCAGTGCCTTAGTAGCCATGGAGAAATTGAAGGAAAACTTCAAGAAGGAGCGGGCAGACTGGGACATAGAGAAAACCACACTGCAAAAGAGGGCTGAGGATGCAGAAGCAACCCTTATTCTGGTGGTAGAAGAGCTGACTGGTTTAAAGCAACAAATAAATGCCATGCCCACTGCTGTGTTTGGTAAGTACCCTTGGTATAAGTTGTTAACATGTATTATCCTATGAACTGCCGGTTTATCAGTGTGCGTAATGATGTAGGATCTCGCATTACCCATCTCGGCTCTGATTTGCAGAAGAAATTGAAGGCTGCCTATACTCTTATAGAGCAATTATATACCCGCATGCAACGGATCATTTGTACTGCCTCTCATAACAAACCGCCCCCAACCTTGATCAAGGAAACATTAGAGAAGATGTCAATGTTGCCTGCCTAGTTTGAGGAGTTAAAAAGATCAGCTGCAAGGGCAGGTGCTCTAACTGCGCTAATCTGGGCTAAAGCATGGATACCAGATCTTGACCCGGGTGATATAGGACGCGGCTATCCGAGCATAAAGGAGGATGGGTCAGATTTTGACAATCATGATATCCGAGCTTTGACGAAGGAAATGCGCCCATTAGCGAGCAAAATGGCTGAAGAGACAGATTTTTCTCATTACCAGTCGATTTATGACGCCGACAACAAACGGGTTAATGCGCCAACTCATGATGTGGAAAATCTTATCCCGCCAATCCGTAAGCATACCTACACCCCTGATGTTGAACCCTCCACACTTATAAGCGACGAAGCTGTATTCAGGGCCCTAACTAGAATCAACTAGACAACCATTGACTTCCAGCCGCTGGGTGGAGAGGAGGAGGATGAACCGGCGCTGGATGATCCACAACCGTCAAGTCAGCTCGGCGAAGAGTCATGATCCAGAGGCCGGTTTAGCCTTCTGCATACTGCAACACTTGTTGAAAACAATTATCCCTTTGGGCATCAAAGCGCCTTGTAATAGGCTAGTTCAAATACTTGGTTTGCTATGCCATCGTGCATATTCACTTTGCATGACACTGTTAATCCGTCATGATTATGCTATGTCTGCTTATGATCCTTAGCAGCTTTATTCAACCTGTTTCTGCATATAAAAAGTGTCCTGGCGGTTTATCGCCGGACGGGTCATAACGCCCAACATATAACCCGGGTTTATAACCAAGGCTGTACTTAAGAATAACCAAATATGAAATATATCATACCTGCGATATTGAATCACATCGTTGGTTTACCAACTTTTTGTAGTAAGGGTGATAACCCAAACCTTGAGTACAGATAACTCCTCCATGTTGTGTCGATTTATAGTAAAGCTATACCGGGTTGTAATAAACACCGGATTATCCATATATCATACTGGCGACTTGTAGTCGAAAGCCAGACCGGGTCAATGAACACCGGATTATAGCTGAGTGTATGCTGACGACTTATAATCGACAGCGAAGTCGGGTCAATAGACACCAGCAATATTTTTAGTTTGCTCGGCCGACTTATAATCAACAGCCAGGCCGGGTCAATAGACACCGGATTTAGTATAAACTGCATCAAAATAAATCTCAAAAAGAAAGATTGCAAAAGAAAAATATGCAAAATGAGGCTTTTCATGGGCTGCTAGGCCACTGAGTTAAAACATTTTACAAAGCCTTATAAGATGGACCTCACATTAACCAATCATCATTTTAACTAAGACAAGTTCAGGGTCTGTATAAGATTGACTTGTCAAACGTTCGAAGGGTCATACCAGGATTACCTGGGTGGAGTGACTTACTTAAAAAGGTAGGATAACCCGGGGTTTTAGGTGAATACACCTGGCTTCCAAGCCTGGCTTTTATAGCCTATTACAAGGTTATAGACTCTGTATTCTTGTAGAACAAAGAGCCCCCAAGCAATATTTTGAGTTGTGCTCAATGGACGCCTATGTTTGAGTTGTGCTTTGCAACAGACTCTCTTTGGCTCCTTTTGACTTTGGGTAGCAAGCCCCCAAGTTTTTTTATGTTGCTTATGAGCCAGATCAATGGGTAATCAGGACTCCGCTCTATAAACAGAAGCCCCCATGTAACTAAAAACTTTTAAGGAAGAATGGCAGAGGCCCCACTTTAGCAGGGATGCCGGTTTATTATATTGATCATCATAATATATACATTGTCAAGAATATATACATAAGAGGAGCCTATGGCTCAGGTGTAGTAAGGTCGACGATGAGTGATATTCCACAGCCGGTGGGTCTCCTCCTCTGATTTACGTGAGTCTTTGTGCTCTCGAACATCGATAAGGTAGTATGACCCGTTGTGCAGATTCTTGCTGACCACAAAGGGTCCTTCCCAAGGCGGGGATAACTTGTGCATATCAATCTGATCCTGGATGAGCCAGAGCACCAGATTTCCTTCTTGAAACATTCTGGTTTTAACCCAATGACTGTGATAACGACGCAGATCTTGCTGGTAAATTGTCGAACGAGCCGCTGCAATATCACGCTCCTCATCTAACAGGTCAAGTGCTTCCTGACATGCTTTCTCATTGCCAGCTTCAACATAAGTCGCCACACGGGGTGAGTCATGACGGATGTCACTAGGGAGAACCGCCTCTGCCCCATAAACCATGAAAAAAGGTGTGTAACCCATGGATCTGTTGGGCGTGGTATTGATGCTCCATAATACAGAAGGTAACTCCTCCACCCAACAACCCGGCGTTCACTGCAAAGGAACCATAAGCCGGGGCCTGATGCCTCTCAGGATCTCTCGATTGGCTCTCTCCGCTTGACCATTAGACTGGGGGTGAGCCACTGATGACACGTCAAGTCGGATGTGCTCACGTTGACAAAATACTTTCATAGCACCCTTGGACAGATTAGTACCATTATCAGTTATGATGTTGTGTGGAAAACCAAACCGGAAAATCACCTTCTTGATGAATTGAACCGCCCTGGTTGCATCACACTTACTGATTGGCTCTGCCTCCACCCACTTAGTGAACTTATCAGCCGCCACCAGAAGGTGGGTCTTCTTATCCATGGACCTCTTAAAGGGCCGAACCATATCTAGCCCCCAAGTTGCAAGCAGCCAAGTGATTGGAATCATTCTCAATTCCTGAGCCAGAACATGAGCTCGACATGAAAACTTCTGACAACCATCACACCTTTTTACCAAATCCTCAGCATCAGCATGAGCCATCAGCCAATAGAAGCCATGACGAAAAGCTTTAGCTACCGGGGACTTTGAACCGGCGTGGTGACCACAATCTCCTTTGTGGATCTCACACAAAATCTCACGGCCTTCTTCAGGAGATACACAATGCTGAAACGCCCCTGTTACACTGCAATGATGCAATTCTCCATTGACAATGGTCATTGACTTGGATCACCGGATTATCTGCCTCACCAAAGTTTCATCCTTCTGTAACTCGCCCCGGTTCATATACGCCAAATATGGGACTGTCCAATCTGGGATAACGTGAAGAGCCGCCACCAACTGAGCCTCCAGGTCAGGAACAGCTAAATCCTCCTCTGTAGGTAGCTTGACCGACGGGTTATGCAAAACATCCAGGAAAACATTGGGTGGCACCGGTTTACGTTGAGAGCCTAAATGGCTTAAAAAGCATCCGCCGCTTCATTCTTTTGCTAGTCCACATGGTCAACCTGATAACCCTTGAAATGACCAGTCACAATGTCTACTTCTTGTTGATACGCCGCCATGAGCGGAACCTTGCAGTTCCAAGTACCAGATACTTGCTGAGCTACCAGGTCTAAGTCACCAAAGCACTTAACCCGGCTTAGATTCATCTCCTTAGCCATTCGAAGACCATGGAGTAAGGCCTCATATTTAGCTGCATTGTTAGTGCAAGGGAACATTAAATGGAGAACATAACAAAACTTATCACCTCGTGGGGAAGTTAACACGACTCCAGCCCCCGAGCCCTCCAATTGCCTGGACCCATCAAAATGAATGGTCCAATATGTGTTATCTGGCTTTTCTTCCGGTGCCTGCAATTATGTCCAGTCATTGATGAAATCCACAAGCGCTTGGGACTTGATTGTCGTGCGAGGCATATACTTCAACCAGTGAGGTCCAAGCTCGTTGGCCTATTTGGCAACCCGGCCAGTTGCTTCCCTATTTTGGATTATATCTCCAAAAGGGGCAGAACTGACCACAGTGATGGGATGGCCCTGAAAATACTGCTTGAGCTTCGGCTTGCCATAAAAACTCCATACACCAGCTTCTGCCAATGTGGGTACCTCTGCTTAGACTCAATAAGCACCTCACTGATATAATAAACCGGCCGTTGAACCGGATATTCCTTGCCAGCCTCTTTACGTTCTACCACAATGGCCACACTGACAGCCCGGGCATTGGCTACCACATATAATAACAGCGGCTCTTTATCAAACGGAGCAGCAAGGACAGGTGGCTCAGCTAACTATTTCTTCAAGTCCTCAAACGACGCATTAGCAGCATCACTCTAGACAAAATTATATGTCTTTTTCATCATCTGATATAGAGGCATAGCTTTCTCTCCCAATCGGCTGATAAAACGGCTCAACGCTGCAATACGACCCGCCAGACGCTGAACATCATTAATACATGCCGGTTTAGCCAGGGATGTAATAGCTTTGATATTTTCCGGATTAGCTTCAATGCCCCTATTAGACACCAGAAAACCCAAAACTTGCCTGCTGGTACACCAAAAACACACTTGGCCAGATTAAGCATCATCTTGTAGACCCGGAGATTATCAAAAGTTTCCTTCAAGTCATCTATTAATGTCTCCTCCTTTCTGGACTTCACCACAATATCATCCACATAAGCATGAACATTGCTCCCAATCTGATTATGAAGACAATTATGCACACAGCGCTGATAAGTCACCTGGGCACTCTTGAGCCCAAAAGGCATAGATACATAGCAGAAGGCTCCAAAGGGAGTTATAAAAGCTGTCTTCTCCTGGTCCTTAACTACCACTTTGATCTGATGATAACCAGAATAAGCATCCAGAAAGCTCAAACGCTCACAACCCGCTGTAGCATCAACGATTTGATCAATATGAGGGAGAGCAAAGGGATCAGCTGTACAAGCCTTGTTCAAATCTATGTAGTCCACACACATATGCCAAGTGTCGTTCTTCTTAAGTACTAGCACAGGGTTAGCTAACCACTCAGGGTGAAAAACCTCCACAATAAACCCTGCTGCCAAGAGCCGGCTACCTCCTCACTGTTACGGCATATCTCTCTCAAGGTAGTTTTGGTGATTGATGACAACATGTTTGCGGACTAATCTTGTGCTTTGAATAATTCACAGATTCTCCCCTGGCACGAGACGCTTTCTTCCCCTCGGAGTGTATTTCAAGACGGTGTAGCTCTTTCGTTTCTTTCTCGGTGGACTAGTTGCATAGAGGGCACCGTACTATCAAGAGGGGGTCCGCTGGGGTATTGCATGGGTGGAATCATCACGTACACATCAGCTTCTCACCCTCTGAGCTTTTCCTTTCCATTGTAGAGTTCTCTCCTCTCTTCCTTGTCCTGTCTGGGTCCTGGCGGTAGTACCGCGCAACCCAGCGGTAGTACCGCTAAGGAGCCACAAGCGGCAGTACCGCTCCACAGCGGTAGTACCGCCCGTGGCTCCACAGCAGTAGCACCGCTGGGGTGCTTGGCACCTCCGCCTCGTCCTCAACATCTTTGGAGAGATTCTCTCTCTCTCTTATGCGCCCCAGCGGTAGTACCGCACTGCCAGCGGTAGTACGGCCGAAGGGTCACAAGCGGCAATACCGCTCCACAGCGGTAGTACCGCCCGTGACCCGCTGCCGTAGTACCGCTGGGCAGTCTGGCTCCTACCGCCTTGATTTGAGAGGCCTTTTTCTCGTGTCAGGTTTTGCGGCACTAGTCGCGGTTGTAGAGGTGGTAGTACTGTTCCTGGAGCGGTAGTACCGCCCCTACCACCGCGGTAGTACCGCGGTTGGGTCCTTTCCTTCTAGTCTCCTCTGCGCGGCAGTGCCGCTGGCTAGCACGGCAGTACCGTTGTCCTGGCGGTAGTACCACCCCCTCTTAGCAGTAGTAACGCCCTGTGCGGGACTGGTTGGTGGGGGGCAACTGTTGGATTGTTGCCCCCACTATAAAAGGGAGTCCCCTTCTTCTCTTTGACCTACCTCTTCCTCCCCCAAGCTCCATTTATTGCTCAAGCTCCATTAAATGCTCCAAGCTCCATTTTCGCCCGATCTATCTCTCTAGCCAATCAAACTTGTTGATTTGCTCAGGAGTGGTTGAGAAGGCCCAATCTACACTTCCACCAAGGGATTTTCGATTCCCCCACTCATCCCTAGCGGATCTTGTTACTCTTGGGTGTTTGAGCACCCTAGACGGTTGAGGTCACCAAGGAGCCATAGTCCATTGTGGTGAAGCTTCGTGGTTGTGTTGGGAGCCTCCGATTAAGTTGTGGAGATTGCCCCAACCCTGTTTGTAAAGGTTCGGTCACCGCCTTCAAGGGCACCAATAGTGGAATCACGGCATCTCGCATTGTGTGAGGGCGTGAGGAGAATACGGTGGCCCTAGTGGCTTCTTGGGGAGCATTGTGCCTCCACACCGCTCTAACGGAGACGTACTTCCCCTCAAAAGGAAGGAACTTCGGTAACACATCCTCGTCTTCACCGGATCCACTCTTGATTATCTCTTACCTTTACTTGTGCAAGCCTTGTAGTGTTACTTCTCTTGCTTGCTTGTATGCTTGTTGTTATTGCATCATATAGGTTGTTCACCTAGTTGCACATCTAGACAACCTACTTTGATGCAAAGTTTAATTTGGTAAAGAAAAGCTAAAAATTGGCAGTTGCCTATTCACCCCCTCCCCCTCTAGTCAACCTTATTGATCCTTTCAATTGGTATCAGAGCCTCATCTCTTTATTAAGGACTTTACCGTCCAAAGAGTATGGTTGATACCGTAGACGGTGTGGAGGAACACTCTGGTGTGAATCCTATCTCGTCTACGGGCGATGGAGGAACGTCGGTCTCACGTGAGGAGTTCAATGTGGCCTTGGAGACATTGAAAACCTCCATGACGACCGAAGTTGAAAGCTTGTTTACTAAATTTCTTGAGGGGCTTAAACTATCCACCGCACCGTTGAAAGTGGGTGATCCCGCCAACAAGGTGACGGATGCTATCCCCGACAAGGGGGAAGCTAGTAGTGAAAAGGCTCCTTCTTCTAGTGGTAAGAATGGCACCGGCATCTTTGCCCATGTGGAACCACCACTTGTTTATGGTGGACCGGTTCCTTCCACTCATTTGAATCATGCCGGTCCTCCCCCTAAGATTGTGAAAAATGAGGATTTTGATTCTTGGGTTTATCGCTTTAAACGTCATTTAAATCATGTGAACACTAACCTTTGGAGAATCATTGAAGAAGTTTTCTATCCACATGATCCAAGCAACTTCACTCCTCGAGAAGCCGCGGACAATAAATTCAATGAGAATGCTCTCTTCATCATTCAAGATGCAATTCCACCCGAAGACCTACCTCATCTTCGTCCCTTCGCCTTGGCCAAAGATGCATGGCATTGTGTCGTCTCTCTCTACAGGGGAAGCGCAAGCATTCAACGCTCCAACTATGAAGTGGTACAAGATGAGGCCGATGAGTTTGCAATGAAAGAAGATGAAGAACCTCGTGAGCTTTATTGGAGAGTAACCAAACTCGCGGTCTCACTACGAGATCACGGGAGCAAGGACACAGATGACAATTGGATTACGCGCAAGTTCCTCAAGGCAATGATGCCCTGTCACAAGGCCATGTCCTCCGTCATTCGTCAAAGACCGGACTTCCACACTTTGACCTCAAGCGAAGTGTTGGATGAGTTTGTGGCCATGAACATTTTGGACAAGACCGCCGACAATGCGGTGCTCTGTTCTCAACGGGCAAAGAAGCCTAACCTTGCATTGAAGTCCAAGCTCACCGTTGAAGAAGAAGAAGAGTAAGAAGAGGAGAGAAACCCCGAAGATACGAAGTATGCTTATCATGAACACATGGCACTTGCTTCAAGGCAATTTTGGAGCAAGAAAAACTCGAGGCCAAACTTTAGCAAAACAACTTGAGTGGCACGAGGGGCATGAAACGTGTAAGGACTTGCTACAATTGCGGCAACATGAGTCATTTTGTTGCGGAATGCCCGTATGAGAAGAGGGAAGACAATGGTGGCAAGCTCATCCAAAAGGACAAGGCCAAATCATTCCCCAACAAGAACAACTTCACCAAGAAGACTCCTCCCAAGGCATTGGTTGTACAAGAAGAGTACAATGAGGATGATGACAATGATGAAGATGATGAGTCGGTTGCCATGGCCTCCGTTGCCATTGCAACGACTTCACGGGTGTCTCTCTTCGACTCACCCAATGAGAGCATCACCGCCAAGTGCCTCATGGCTAAAGCCACCAACAAGGTAACCCCCAACATCAAAACTACCATCATTAATCATCCTTCTCCGACGGATAGCATTAATGAACTTGAGGGAGCTAATGTGGAGGCTAACGAGTTTGAGGCCTTTATGGGCAAACTCAAGGGAAAATCCAAGAAGCACTTTGTTGCTCTCTTGGAACAACTTGGTGAAGCCAATGACATGATCGAGGCTCACAAAGACACCATCACTAAGATGGAAGGGCATAGTCGTGACTATGCTGATGAGATTTCGGATCTTTCCAATGCTCTTGAGGAAGAGCGTGGTCTTCGTTTGGCTCTTGAGGAGTCACATAATGTTGATCATGCTAAGTTAAAGAAAGATTATGATCATGTCCTCATAGTTTCTCATGTGCTAAACTCCGAGAAGGCCGAACTTGAAGTTGATCTTGCCAAACTCAAACAGGAGTTTGATCTACTTGACAAGGCTCACAAGGTCTTGAAGGGTACTCATGCTAGCCTCAAAGAGTCTCATGATCAACTTCAAGTAAAGCTAACCAAGGAAAAAGACACTTTCCCTCGCATGATGTTAATTGATAATGCAAATGCTACTAACCCGTGTTGTGAGCATGTGCATCTCGTTGAGCAAAACGCTAAGCTAAAGGGGCAACTTGAGAGAGGTATTGCAACTTGCATACAAGGCAAGAAGAACCTCAACGATCTCTTGATCAACCAAACGGGAGTTCTGGCCAAGGAAGGGGTTGGGTACGTGCCCGACTCCAAGAACAAGAAGAAGAATGACAAGACCAAACGACCTCCTCCTCTCATGCAAACCTTTGTGGGGGAGGGAGAGAGTGCCTCCGAGGAGAAGAAGAAGAACAATGTCAAGAAGGGCAATGTCACCCCTCCCAATAAAGCCGGTGATTTTAATCCTTCTTATGTGTTATGCCGTGCTAGTGATGGGCATGTTTATGCCAAATTTGTTGATTCTCTTCATGAGTACATTGAATGGTCTATTTGGGTTCCAAAGACCCTTGTTACTAACATCAAAGGACCCATTACAAAATGGGTACCTAAAACCAAGCATTGATCTCTTGTAGGTGTTTGCTTCCGGTGGTGGATCATGGTTGCTCGATAGCGGAGCTACAAATCATATGACCGGAAGCAAGGACTTGGTGGTGGACGTGCACAAAGTTCCATCTATGCCCACCAATGTCGAGTGGGGTGACGCCTCATCTTCTAAGGTATTGGGACTTGGCAAGGTGGTCATCTCTCATGATCTCACGATCGAGAAGGTCATGCTTGTTGAGTCCCTTGCATACAATTTACTTTCCGTTCGTCAACTTGCAATCATGGGCTTTGCCACTTTCTTTGATATCGATATCGTGGCCCTCTTGTGGAGCAAGACTCTTAAAGTAGCTTTTGTTGGGCATGTCGAGAACGGTCTATATGTGATTAACTTTTCGGAGCGACCCACTAAGACTGCGACATGCCTAATGGCTAAAGTTGATGTGGGATGGCTTTGGCATCGCCGTTTAGCCCATGTCAATATGAGATCTTTGCAAAGTCTCCTCAAGGGGGACCATGTCCGTGGACTAACGAATGTTAGTTTTGCTAAACATCGTGCTTGCAGTGCCTGTATCAAAGGAAAGCTACATGAGAAGGCTCACCCTCCCACGACTATCATTTATTCAAAGAGGCCCTTGGAGCTCCTTCACATGGATCTCTTTGGGCCTCCATCCTTCGATAGTCTAGGAGGTAGGAAGTATTGCTTGGTGATTGTAGATGACTACTCAAGGTACACGTGGGTGTATCTCTTCAAGAGAAAGAGCGAGACCCAACAAACCGTCATTGACTTTGCAAATGAAGCTCAACGTCAACACAATGCAAAGATCTTGACAATAAGAAGTGACAACGTCACCGAGTTCAAGAACTACACCTTGGATGAATTTCTTAGTGATGAGGGAATCAAGCATCAATATTCCGCACCCTACACCCCTCAACAAAATGGTGTTGCGGAGAGGAAGAACCGGACGTTGATGGATGCGGCAAGGACCATGATGGCGGAGTTCAAGTCTCCGTACAACTTTTGGGCCGAAGCCATCAACACCGCATGTCATGCATCCAATCGGCTCTACCTCCGCAAGGGCTTTAACAAGACTCCATACGAGATACTCACCGGTAACAAGCCCAAATTCAAGTACTTCCGGGTGTTCGGGTGTAAGTGTTTCATTCTCAAGAAAGGTGTTCGGTTGTCTAAATTTGAGGCTAGAGCTTATGAGGGCATATTTGTTGGCTATGCTACAAACTCTCATGCTTACCGTGTCCTCAATAAATCCACGAGACTTATTGAGGAGACGTGTAACATGGAGTTTGATGAGAATAACGGCTCCCAAGTGGAGCAAAGTGGCACTTGTGATGTAGGTGATGAAATTCCTCCCCAAGCCATAAGAAGAATGGGTGTTGGCTTTATCCTACCCATTGAGGAACCCCTTGTGGCCGAAGGAGAAGGACAAAGCTCCACTCAAGTGGAGCCATCACCAACCCAAGGCCCACACGCTTCCGAAGAACAACATGAAGGCCCTCATCCTCAAGAACATGAGCAAGGGCAAGATCACGCTCAAGACGGTGTTGACACTTCAAGTGATGCCCAAGGTCAAGTTCTCTCCTCCGAGCGAGTTCAAGAACATGAACAAGCCCAAGACGACGCTCAAGATGATCAAGTGACCACTCCTCGTCTCACCCCCGAGGAGGAATTAGAGCGTCGTGCCGCCAAGGTTGCTTCCAAGCTCTCCACCAAGGATCATCTCATGACGAATGTGCTTGGAAGCTTAAGAAGGGGGGTAAGCACTCGTAGACAATTAGCAAATTATTGTGAGCATCACGCGTTTGTCTCTTGTGTGGAACCCCACAAGGTCTATGAAGCGCTAGAAGATCCGGATTGGCTCAACGCCATGCATGAATAACTCAACAACTTTGAGCGCAACAAAGTGTGGAGATTAGTGCCAAGACCAACCGGGAATCACAATGTCATAGGAACCAAGTGGATATTTAAGAACAAGCAAGATGCCCATGGGATTATCATTCGCAACAAGGCTCATTTGGTAGCACAAGGCTACTCCCAAGTCGAGGGTATCGACTACGGTGAAACCTTTGCTCCCGTTGCTCGTCTTGAATCCATTCGCATGTTGATTACATATGCTTCTCATCATAACTTTAAGTTGCAACAAATGGATGTGAAGAGTGCTTTTCTTAATGGTCCTATTAATGAATTGGTTTACGTCAAGCAACCCCCCGGGTTCGAGGATCCCTACTTTCCCGACCATGTGTATCAACTCGATAAGGCACTCTATGGCCTTAAACAAGCCCCACGTGCGTGGTATGACCACCTTACCGAGTTGTTACAAGAACGTGGTTTTGAAGTTGGGCTAATCGACCCCACTCTTTTTACTAAGAAGGTCAAAGGGGAGTTGTTTGTGTGCCAATTATATGTTGATGATATTATCTTTGGTTCTCCTAACAAAGCTTTCAATGAGGAATTTGCCGCTCTCATGACCTCAAAGTTCGAGATGTCCTCCATGGGAGAGTTGAAGTTCTTTCTAGGGTTTGATGTGAAGCAAAGAAGAGAAGGAACCTTCATCAATCAATCCAAATACACTCAAGACATGCTCAAGAGATTCAAGCTAAGTGACGTCAAGCCGGCTTCCACTCCAATGCCCACCAAGTGCCAACTTGACTTAGATCCCAATGGTAAAGTGGTGGATCAAAAGGTATATCGTTCCATGATTGGATCCTTGCTTTATCTTTGTGCATCTAGACCGGACATCATGTTGAGTGTGGGAATTTGTGCATGGTTTCAAGCCGCACCTAAGGAAAGTCACTATGTGGCGGTCAAGCGAATCTTTTGATATTTGGCTCATACCCCAAACATTGGCTTGTGGTACCCAAGAGGATCAAACTTCAAGCTTGTAGGGTACTCGGATTCCGATTGGGCGGGAGACAAAGTGGATAGGAAGTCCAGCTCCGGAGGGTGCCAATTCCTTGGTTGCTCTTTGGTAGTTGGTCTTCCAAAAAGCAAAGTTGTGTGTCTCTCTCGTCCACTGAGGCAGAGTATGTTGCCGCCGGCAGTTGTTGTGCTCAACTCCTATGGATGAGGCAAACTTTAAAGGATTACGGTGTCACTTGTGACAAAGTGCCTCTTTGGTGTGACAATGAAAGTGCCATCAAGATCTCTCTCAACCCGGTGCAACACTTCAAGACGAAGCATATTGAGATTCGGTATCACTTCATCCGGGATCACATTAGGCGAGGAGAGATCGAGCTCAACTATGTCAACACTCATGACAACCTTGCAAATATTTTCACGAAGCCCTTGGATGAAGCAAGATTTTGCGAGTTAAGGCATGAGCTAAATATCATTGATTCGAGCAATGTGGCTTGAACCCTTGCACACCCCACCACGCTCATTTTTTTGTCTAGTTTAGGTGTAGGCATGGACATAGGGGGAGTGTTGTTCTCTCAATGAACTCTCCCTCCCCCCATTATGCATATATTGATCAAGTCTTTCACTTTAGCCATTGTTGATGGTACTTGTGCTTCAAAGACGAGTTTTGGTCATGGGCCCAAGGTTAAAATCTTCGCGGCGCCATACCTTTTGACTCAAACATAGGTGGCCTCGGCCACCGCCCTCTTTTGAAGAGGTGTGTCTTGGTCGTTTTGCTGGCGTGCTCCTTTTCTTGCCATTTTTGTCGTTCCTTCGAGCAAAAGTCGTGTTGGTTTGGTTGCCATGGCATGCTGGGCGGTACTACCGCTGGTGGTGCGCGGTACTACCGCTCATGAGCGGTACTACCGCCTCCAGCACGGTACTACCACTGAGGGACGGGACCAGGGGGATAAGTCGGGGCAGGGGGAGGTTTCTTCTCCCCCATACCCATTCACTTCGCCCCCTCTTTCCTCTTCCTCTCTCTAGCCTCCACTCGTCGCGGGAGGGCTCCGGCAGATCTCCGTCTCTGGGGCGTCCATCTCCATTTCCTTTGGTGGAGTCGATCCCACCCCGTTCTCTTGCCATGGATGTCGGTATTGCCCCCGTTCCTTCTTTCCTTTTGTCTCGTTTTCAGATCTTGTTTCTTAGGGGCAATGGTGGTTGCATCTCTAGGATTTTGGCTAAATCTAGGCTTGAGTTGGTTGGAGAAGGCAACTAGACTATCTCGATTAGAGTTCGGTAGGAATATTTTTGAATTTGGCAGGCCGGTAGTGCCGGATCTGACCACGGTAGTAGGAAACCGCTGTTTCTCCGCCTCGTGCTGTAGGAAACTGTTGTTTCTCCGCCTCGAGCAGTACTACCACTCTCGTTGGAGCGGTACTACCGCTTGACCTCGAGCGGTACTACCGCTCTCCTTGGGGCGGTACTACCGCTTGGGGCGGTACTACCGCGGGCATGCCATGGTACTACTGTTGCATGCCAGATTCCATCATATTCTTGCCTTACCTTGATCCTTTTATTGTGTTTGTTGGCTTATGCTCGTTCTTTCTGGTTGTTTTGCGTGTTCTTGTGTTTGGCTCCAGGTGATGACCAGTCCGAGCAGCAAGGTCGCCGTATCAACCCCGGGCGTGCTACATCAAAACTCTACCGCACCTCAGAGCCAACCGGTGGTTCCTCGAGCACCCAACCGCCTCCAGCAAGTGCATCTGCAAGTGTTCCTCCACCTCCTCAGCAATCGAAGCGATCCGCCAACAAGCCAAAAGGGAAGACCGTGACTGAGATGACCAACAAGGAGTTTTGGGAGAAGCGTCGCCGCAACCCCTATGCGGTGGACCAAGAACCCACTTTGGTCAACTGCCCGTTCTGGAACCGTTTTCAGTTTGCCATCTACTTTGATGTGATCAAGGCCAAGAAGAATCTGTTTGTTGATGTTCGCTCCATTGACACTGATGCTATGGAGAAGGACCCGGAGTATTTTGGCGAAGCCCATCAGATGCGCACTCAGCTGAACATTCTCAGGATCATGCAATTCAACAAGGATTTCGATGCGGATTTGGTGGCTCAATTCTATGCCACCGTCCATCTTGGGATGGATGGCGACAGGACTCTGACATGGATGACCAATGGCAAGCTGCTTTCCGTCAAATGGAAGGCTTTCATGGAGTTACTTGATGTGGTGGATACCGGGCTTGAGACTCATGTCGGTTTCCGCCCTCACCGCAATGCTACGTCCACCCACAAGCAAGCCCTTTGGCCCTACTGCACTGTGAAAGTTCACCCAGTAACTGAGAAGAAGACCTATGAGCTGTCTCCATATCTGGACATTCTTCATCGCATCTTCCGTGAGACTCTCTTCCCTCGGATCGGGAATCTGGATATGGTCCACTCTTACCTCGTGGACATGCTCCTTTTCTGTCAGCATGATAAGGAAGCAAGCACTGGACAGAGCCTAGATATTTCTCATGTCATGTGGTCTGAACTTCTCTCTGCCGTGTCTGAGCGCAAGTGCCCTATATATGGCCCATTCATCATGAGGCTCATTGAGAGGGCCTGGGCACAGACTTATCCCAGAGTGTTGCTAGAAACTGGAGACTTGGTTTCTCATGAGATCAAGCACCTGAGGAAGAAGGACAATTGGTCCATCCCGTCTGCTGCTACTACCACAGGGGGTCCGTCTGCTGCTGCTGCCATGGGAGATCCGTCTGCTACTGCTGCTGCCATGGAGACCGAGGGTGGGGCAGCCACTGATGATCACGAGGAGGATATTGGCCCCTCTAGTGTTGAACCCTCATGGGCGAAGAAGCTTAAAAACAAGTTGAAGAAGCTTTTCTGCATGGAGTCTCATGGTGAGTACATGACTCATGTGGCGGAGAAGCATGCCAGGATGCGCCACAAGGAGCTCATGCGTCAGTTGGGAGCGACAGTTGCCAGTGGTTCTGAGAGACAGATCACTGAAGAGGAGGAGTGGATTCATCAGCATTGCCCTTGGACCGACTCCGATGCCGAGCAGTTTTCGACCCACGATGAAGATCCAGAGATGTGATGTTCGAGATCTTCATCTTCCCATCACCTGGAGTCGTAGCGTCACTCTTTGCCCTTTTTGGTGTCTCGCTGCCAAAGGGGGAGAGAGTGTAGGGATTTGTGTTGTTGTCGTGCTTTGAGTCGTCTTGTGGTTTCTTGTGTGTTCTCTCGGTGTCTTTATTTGGTTTGGTTTGGTGTGAGACCTAAGTTCTAGACATATGGTGTGAGACATATGGTCCCTATCGCTACCTTATTACTTATGTCTATTCAGAGTACTGTAGTTTATTATGAGATGCATGTTTGTGCTCAGTATTGTTGGACTATAAAATATAGGGGGAGTGTTGATCCGAATGTGTGTGTCTTGCCATATCTAGGTGCACACATTCTGGGGGATCCCGTCTATATTTTGTAGTTCTTAGTTTTCTTCCTTTTATTTCTTTTCCTTGCGCAAATCCCTAGTTGTCATCAATCCACCAAAAAGGGGGAGATTGTTACGGCATATCTCTCTCAAGGTAGTTTTGGTGATTGATGACAACATGTTTGCGGACTAATCTTGTGCTTTGAATAATTCACAGATTCTCCCCTGGCACGAGACGCTTTCTTCCCCTCGGAGTGTATTTCAAGACGGTGTAGCTCTTTAGTTTCTTTCTCGGTGGACTAGTTGCATAGAGGGCACCGTACTATCAAGAGGGGGTCCGCTGGGGTATTGCATGGGTTGAATCATCACATACACATCAGCTTCTCACCCTCCAAGCTTTTCCTTTCCATTGTAGAGTTCTCTCCTCTCTTCCTTGTCCTGTCTGGGTCCTAGCAGTAGTACCGCGCAACCCAGCGGTAGTACCGCTGAGGAGCCACAAGCGGCAGTACCGCTCCACAGCGGTAGTACCGCCCGTGGCTCCACAGCAGTAGTACCGCTGGGGTGCCTGGCACCTCCGCCTCGTCCTCAACATCTTTGGAGAGATTCTCTCTCTCTCTCTTATGCGCCCCAGCGGTAGTACCGCACTGCCAGCGGTAGTACGGCCAAAGGGTCACAAGCGGCAGTACCGCTCCACAGCGGTAGTACCGCCCGTGACCCCGCTGCCGTAGTACCGCTGGGCAGTCTGGCTCCTACTGCCTCGATTCGAGAGGCCTTTTTCTCGTGTCGGGTTTTGCGGCACTAGTCACGGTTGTAGAGGCGGTAGTACCGTTCCTGGAGCGGTAGTACCGCCCCTACCACCGCGGTAGTATCGCGCTTGGGTCCTTTCCTTCTAGTCTCCTCTGCGCGGCAGTTCCGCTGACTGCGCGGCAGTACCGCTGTCCTGGCGGTAGTACCGCCCCCTCTCAGCGGTAGTACCGCCCTGTGCGGGACTGGTTGGTGGGGGGCAACAGTTGGATTGTTGCCCCCACTATAAAAGGGAGTCCCCTTCTTCTCTTTGACCTACCTCTTCCTCCCCCAAGCTCCATTTATTGCTCAAGCTCCATTAAATGCTCCAAGCTCCATTTTCGCCCGATCTATCTCTCTAGCCAATCAAACTTGTTGATTTGCTCGGGAGTGGTTGAGAAGGCCCCGATCTACAATTCCACCAAGGGATTTTCGATTCCCCCACTCATCCCTAGCGGATCTTGTTACTCTTGGGTGTTTGAGCACCCTAGACGGTTGAGGTCACCGCGGAGCCATAGTCCATTGTGGTGAAGCTTCGTGGTTGTGTTGGGAGCCTCCGATTAAGTTGTGGAGATTGCCCCAACCTTGTTTGTAAAGGTTCGGTCGCCGCCTTCAAGGGCACCAATAGTGGAATCACGGCATCTCGCATTTGTGAGGGCGTGAGGAGAATACGGTGGCCCTAGTGGCTTCTTGGGGAGCATTGTGCCTCCACACCGCTCTAACGGAGACGTACTTCCCCTCAAAAGGAAGGAACTTTGGTAACACATCCTCGTCTTCACCGGATCCACTCTTGGTTATCTCTTACCTTTACTTGTGCAAGCCTTGTAGTGTTACTTCTCTTGCTTGCTTGTATGCTTGTTGTTATTGCATCATATAGGTTGTTCACCTAGTTGCACATCTAGACAACCTACTTTGATGCAAAGTTTAATTTGGTAAAGAAAAGCTAAAAATTGCTAGTTGCCTATTCACCCCCCCCCTCTAGTCACCTTATCGATCCTTTCACTCACCAATGGCCTTGCGTCGTTCTTCATTGAAGCGGCGGAGAAACTGCTTGACCGGTTTAAATTTGGGATCGATGTTTAGAGTGTGCTCAGCGAGTTCCCTCGGTACACCTAGAATGTCCGAAGGTTTCCATGCAAAGATGTCCCGGTTTTCAAGGATAAACTCGATGAGCGCACTTTCCTATTTTGGATCCAGGTTAGCGCTGATGCTAAACTGCTTGGATGAATCGCCGGGAACAAAATCAACCAGCTTGGTCTCATCAGCCGATTTAAACATCAAAGCCGGGTCATGCTCTATAGTTGGCTTTTTCAAAGAAGTCATATCCGCCGGTTCAACATTGTCCTTATTGTAGCGACTCGACCTCAAACGGTCAAGCCTCTGTGTATCTGTGCCATCCCTGGATCGGTATGCTGGCACACACGGTACATCAATGTATATATCAAAGTGCAATCACATGTATAAATAACGTAAAACTGGTATATACCTCATAAGTCTAAGCGGAAACAAACGAACGGGTGTGGAGTCCCATCAACGCCAACGGCAAGTTGAGTGTAGACCGTAACCCTACAACGTAACTCTTACTCGTCGTAGAAATTCCTGCAACATAAGAGGTTGCAGCCCTGTAGGTCAGTACATTGAATGTACTGGCAAGTCACATCATAAGAATAATGAACCTATTTGTACATGCAATTTGGCTGGTGGAAAGCTCTAAGTTTAGTTTTTTTTGCATAAAGCTAGCTTTTCCCTAGAATAAAATATATTAATCTACCACTACAAGATAGCATAGGGTGAGTTGGCAAACCCAACTCAATCCATTCCCAAAATTTTAAAAACCCAACTGTTTAATTAAGAGTGATGAGATCTCCCAGCATTTACACTACTAGATGCTCAAGTTATCCGTAACAGGGGACACAGCTAATTGATTAGGTTTTAACACTCTGCAGAGGTTTGTGCACTTTTCCCCACAAGACTCGATAGCCTCCCTTGAAATTCTCGCACTACCTAGTGTTTGAGAACAGGATGACCGAGACATAGTCTTTCGAAAGTATTTCCCCTTAACCCACAGATAGGCCGGTACACCTACTCATTCTACATCTGCTAGCCCATCCCGGAAGGGGTCACACTAACTACTCAACTAAGCCAGAGCCCATATTTGCTTGTGGCTGCACACGTAAGCTTCTAGACATGAAAATACGTTAGATCCTTTGAGCCTGGGCGGCCGACCACTAGTGGTGCACCACCATGGATTAACCATGCCTGCTCCCACTGTACTTCACCACCATTCAAACCAAATACCACCCAGGTAGTTCATTTACAAGTCTTGGTCCTAATTACTACTTTGTCACTCATGTCTCACCATGTTCGCTTCCCAAACCACGTCTACATTTAGCGAGGCAAAAATAAACTTACACGATGGTGACAAGGATGTATAGATCAAACCTACCTCAAATGAACTACTAGGTAACGGCATAGCCATCTGGCAACAATAAATCCTACCATGCAATCCTACCACAAAAGGACTAAGTGCATAATATAAACATAGGTAATTGGAAGAATGGTCAAATGTGAACTTGCCTTGATACTGGTAGTTGAATTCTAGAGATCGATAGTACTCGGCTTCGCACTCCGGATAGTCTATCGTTAAAGTGAAATAACATACATAAGTAATCATTCCAGAGAGTAATAACATGCAACACAAAAGACTCGGAAAACAAAATGGAAATCCAACACACATAACTTGCATGCAAATAATTCTAGGTGCTAACAATAAGTGGCATAAGGTGCAAAACCGTGGTGTGATCGATCGTGCATACTTGGCATAGTAATAAAACTATCATGGAGAGACACTAATCGTGTGAAAAGTATAGTGACAATGGTCCAGGTGGTAGGGTTTGGCTACGGTGACACGGTGCAAAAAGAATCACATCAATCGGAGCTACGGTTTAGGAGATATGGCCATTTGAATTTCGAATTCAAATCTGAATAAAGTTCAAATTTGAATTTCGAAAAAGTTTACAAACATGATGCTACCGGATAGATCTAATCATGACGAAGAATTTGCCGCTGGTTTCATCGAATTTGGAGTTATGGTTAAAAAGTTGTGGCTAACTAAAGTTCAAGGACCAATCTGCAAATCCTGGGGACTAATCAGTGAAACAGAAACTTAAATATACTGTGAACAGGCCCTTGACCACGTGGCAGATTCCTACTGGTGCATACCCATTCGTTGCGGAGCTTATCCGGCGGACGGTCGACATATAAGACAAACGGGCTACCGCGGCTAAACTAAGTGAACCGACTGGTTTAAAAATAAAATCGGCGGTTTTTTCGTGTAAGGGTTCACAAAAAAACTAGACTTAGAAAAGAACAAGGAGGTGGGGCGGCTCACAGAGGGCAAATGCGGCAGCGCCAGCGTCGGCCAGGACCTCGGCGTCGACGGGGCGGCGGTTCCGGCGGGCTTCGACAGCGGAGAAGTGGACGGAGGGGTGCGGCGTGGCGCGGGCGTTGCGGTGGTGGTGGCGGGGATCCTCGGGGCGTCCGGATGGGCGGCGCGAGGACGATGGAGCTCCATGCTCCGGCGGTCTCTCCATCGATGGGCGGCGGCTGCGGCAGTCCTCGGCGGCAGGGAAGGCGACGGGGAGGACGAACACGTCGCGGGCGTCCTGGCGGCGGTGGTTGCGGTCGTTGGGGCGACGGGGTAGAGCAGACGGAGGCGGCGGCGCTGTGGTGCTCCGGCGGGATGCAAACGGACGAGGCGGGGTCTGCAAGCTGCGTGGGGATCAAAGAGATGGCGAGATCGAACGCGAAGCCTCAGGGCTTTAATAGGCGTGGTTAGGAGCTGCGAAGGCTGCACGACAAGCTCTATTGCGAGAGCTTCGCCCGGCGGGTGCGGGAGCTCGAGCTGCAGCTCTATCCCGAGCGTGGCGTGCGGGAGGTTGGGGGTGACCGGGTGGGGTTCACCTGGAAGCGAGTGCGAGGGGGAGCGAGCGAGAAAGAGAGGCGCGGGCGTGCGAGGCGAAGCGCTCGGGCGGCCTGGGCGCTGGCTGGGCCGTTCGGCTCCTGGGCGGGAGTGGCCTCTATCCAGGTGGTGCGGTGTGGGTGCGTGTTTTTGTTTTCTTTCTTAACAAAAAGTTTTATTTTTAACAGAGGAAAACAAACGACTGAATAATAATAATAATAATATATAGGCATATTATATACCAAAATTCTTAGAAAAATAGCAGCAATAAGATGAACTTTTGTTTCAAGTTCAACTAAATCCCATAAAAATTCAGAAAAGTCAAACAGTGCTGCTGTTGCATTTAAAATCAATAAAAATCATTTTTTCAAATAGCACAATGATTTCAAATTTACTTTCTCCTAATTTTCCATTGAAGGGAATCTTTTTACCCTTATTTCCATTTATTTATTTTTAGGAGAAAAATAATTTGAATTAAAATTAAATAACTTCCAAGAGGATTTGAAATTTGGAAACTGAAATAACTTCAAAGTGACTTCAAATTATTCCTTTGAAACTTCCAACTCTCTTTCTTCGAATTTGAAGAAGTCATTTTATCTTCCCTCGTGAACTCATTGAGTTGCTTAAAGTTTCTAAATTTGAAATATTTCAAATGGAATTCAAATCATTTTCAAACCCTTTTTTATTTTCTTCAAATGGAAGAAGTCATATTATCTTCACTCTAGGGTTTTGTGATGAATGAATTTGAATTCATGGTGATCAAAATGCAAGATGGAAGTTTTGGAAAAATCCTTTTATTCCCTCTCATTCAACTTTCAAAAAGTTTTCAATTTCCAATCATTTTCACACAATCAATCACACAACAACCATCATAATTAATTATTTAATATAACATTCCAAAATTTAGAATTTTGGGATGTTACAAACTACCACCCTTACAATGAATCTCGTCCACGATATTCGGAGAGGCTAGAAAGAAGGTTAGGTTTGGGGGTCTCCTTGAAAATCCATTCATCAACACAAAGTATTGGGTGCTACCACCCTTATAAGCATGGTTACGGTTCCAACAAAACTCATGTACTCCGTCCTTTGGGTTGACGGTGTCGGTCTTCTCTTATTCTCCAGAGTAACTCCTTCTTTAAGGCTCTTCAGGTAAGTGCATGACCCTTTCCTCAAAATCTGGAGTCCTTGCATCAAATAAGGTCCTTCCAAGTCTAGGTCTTCTTAGTTGTCGGGCTATCGCCAATGCTAAACAACTATCGAAAATCTCATGGTGGTCGACAATTACTGGTTCTCCTGCAGAAAATGGGTCTGGGTTGAACCTCACCGCATAACCAACGATTGGCAACAGGTGCATGTATAGGGTTTCCATCATCCTCCCATTCTAAGGCTTTTGGTTTATTGTGTCGACACTCTTCTAGGGTTTTAAAGCTCTCTGATTTTCCATCAACATATGAGCTCATGATAGAAGTCTCCGGTATGGGGGCCAATCCATCTCGTACTAGAATCATTACTACATACGCATATAGTGAATCACGTTTTCTAACACTTGGGCATCCTCACAAGCATTGCAGAACTTCTCTTCTCCACGAACTGGGTTTGGGTAAATCCAATAGTACTTCATTCCTGCATACTCTTGTGGTAACCATCATAACTAAAACCAAACTCCAACTCATTTGTCCAAACTCCACTCTATGGAATACATTTTCTTTTCCATTGTTCAAGTGTTCACACAGACAAGTATCGCCAAAGATGCACTGGTTCATCCATAATTCATATTCTCTTCATATCAAATCCTTTATTATATCCTTAACCACTACTCAAAACTCAAATTTCAAAAGTACTCTATTACAAAAGCTGCCATCCACATAGTTTGGTATGGTCAAGCATTACTCCCATCTTTATTCATTTGCCCTAGTTGAAGATGCTTTAGTCCCACTGGAACTGTGCAATGTGATCCTTGAAATCATTGATCTTCTGCTTCATCATGGTGGCCATGAGCTGCATCTCCATCATCTCTGCATGCACCTCTCTCAGGTATTCCTAAGTGTGATGGAGTCTTGCTTCAAGTATTTCTCCAATCGGACGTATGGCTTCCATAGCAGCTTCATGAACAGAGTCGAAGAATGTTGCTTGGGGTACTCTAGAGATGAAAAAGTATTGACCCATAGTCTTTGGGAAACCTCCCTTCACACGGTGGAGGTGTACCTCCACATACCAACGTTCAACTCCATTCTCCATGAAAGGATAACCCTTGTATACTACATCTCCTTCAAGATGAATATGCTTCATCATGTCCTTCAGGATTTTTGGGTAATCCCGATCACTAGTCAGGGTTTCGTTTCCGGGGCCTTGAGAAAAGACTCGTAAAGGGTTGTCATCTGCAGGTACAAGATAGAATGGGTACTCAGGATATTGTATGTATTTCCTTGGGTGAAATGTGATTATTTTTCCGGGAAAGTTTGGGTCAGCTTGTTCATGGGTTCAAGGTTTACGTCTAGGCGAGATAGCGAGAGAGGTACTCACAATCAACAAACAACTCATGACACCTCATATGAGATTCCAAACATATCAACTTTTATTGCTTCACAAACTATTACAATTGCCATTTCATAACTCAACTCAACATTCCCAATGGAAATAAAAGCGTATTCCACATTTATTACATGCTTTATTCAATATCAAGATCTCAACTACTCTGCTCAAGCTTTCCTCGTGTCTGAACATTCTCTAGCAAAATGCCCTACTTCCTTGCAGCGTAAACAATGACATTAGACAAATCCAGGGGCTTCCTGGTGTCTATCCCGGTTCCTTGGGTTCTTGGCTTCCTTGCTGGGCATTTGCTAGCATAATGACCTAAATCCTTGCAACTGTAACAAGTGATATGACACAGGTCCTTTTCTGCAGAAACTGGGTTGTTAAGGGAATACATGCTCTTTCTCTTCCTGGACTTCTTTGTTCCGATCAATTCTTCTATCTCCTGTGGATCAAACAACACTTCTTCTGCCGAAAAGTCCCCCAGATACTCTTGGCTTTGCTTCGTGCAATACAGTGAAAAATGTGCTTCTCCACATGAATAGCAAGCATTGGAGTAAAATCTGTTTAGGCTTTCTCCATCAGGGTCGTCAACATCTCCCTTCATCACATGTTCTTTTAAACTTTCCCTGAGGGCTTCTTTCATTGCTCCCTTTTGCTGCTTGGTAATTTCTTGTACCTTGGGGTAAATATGACACTGGGCAGGGTAGTGCATAGTTACTTCACACAAGAAACATGTAACCTGCCTAGTTGGGCATTCTTCAGCTTGGTGATTTCCTTCACAATGAGGGCATCCATCCTTGTGTTCTTCATGGGTGTGTCCTATTTCTCTACATATCTTATAGGCACAAGGATTCTTCATCGGGTTATCACCATGCTTCCGGGTAAGACGGGATCCCAACAGAGTCTACTTCAATTCCTCCCAAGTTTTTGCTCCATTACATCCTTGTATGGCTTGATGCATTTTGCACCAGGTTGAAGCACTTTTTGTAAAGTATTGAAGAGCATATTGAACCTCATAATTCCTTGCAACAAACTTGCTCCTGAAGTGATTCTCCATGTTTTGAATCCATATCTCTGCCTCCAACTGAGTGATCGGTCCAGAGAATACAAGTCCATCTTCATTCATCATCTATTGGGTCCAAGGGTTTTGGGATGAGATAAGAGGGATAGAGAGAGATACACACAATAAAAACAATATAGTTTTGAAAATAAGTTTTATTTGTTGCTATCGGAAAACACACACCAAATATGACAGCTCACAAATCATCGCATCTAACATGAGTATACAACAAGGGTTTGGTCTTCTAAAGGTCATATAAATCTTGGAATTCTTCAGTGTCTTCAAATTCTTCGACTCTTCGACTGTCGTACCATTAACTCTTCTAATGTATGGTGACATCCTCTTTTAAACTAAAGTGGTCCTCAGTTGTCTGATATCTTGCCCTTCTCAGAGTGGTCTCATCAGTTGATCCTCCGTGTGGTCCAAAGGGAACGGGGTATTGTCTAACTAAAACAGAATATTTGATTAAGCTCAGAAAAGAAGAGAGGTAAAGGATATTTTTGAAAATAAAGTTTAAGCGAAGTCCTTTCCTAAGGGCTTTCCAGTTTCTAGGGTCATGTCCTACAGTCAACATGTGCTCTGATACCATCTCTGTAGCGACCCGACCTCAAATGGCCAAGCCTCTGTGTATCTGTGCCATCCCTGGATCGGTATGCTGGCACACACAGTACATCAATGTATATATCAAAGTGCAATCACATGTATAAATAACGTAAAACTTATATATACCTCATAAGTCTCAGCGGAAACAAACGAACGGGTGTGGAGTCCCATCAACGCCAACGGCAAGTTGAGTGTAGACCGTAACCCTACAACCTAACTCTTAATCATCGTAGAAATTCCTGAAACATAACACGTTGCAGCCCTGTAGGTCAGTACATTGAATGTACTGGCAAGTCACACCATAAGAATAATGAACCTATTTGTACATGCAATTTGGCTGGTGGAAAGCTCTAAGTTTAGTTTTTTTCATAAAGCTAGTTTTTCCCTAGAATAAAATATATTAATCTACCACTACAAGATAGCATAGGGTGAGTTGGAAAACTGTAAGTGCATCTAGTGCCACCCCTAGTTGGTTTTGGAGTATTGACGACAAACCTAGTTGAGGGACTAATGTGTTTGTGAGAATTGCAGGATAACACAGGTAGAAGTCCCTCATTGATTCGGTTTTACTACCAGAGATGACCCCTAAAAATGTATGAAGACATTGAAGTCAAAGGTGGTATATGAAGATATTCACATTGAAGACTATGACAAGAGAAGACACTATATGAAGCCTATGGAGCTCGAAGACTTAGATCTTTCGTAGTTCTTTTTCTTTTGTGTTGAGTCATAGGAACCACCGTACTGTTAAGTGGGGTCCAAGAGAACCAGTCAGAATGACTGAAGTGATGCCTAAACCAAAAAACCTATGTCTTCGAGTGAAGACTATGAGAGCGAATCTTGTCCAGAGTCGGACAAGTCAGCTTTGCTTGTAGCCCAAGTAAAGTTGCCGTGTGAGTTTGAAATCTGACCGTTGGAACACGTGTCAGTTGCTTAGTGACCCAGGGTCATTTCGGACAAATCAGGTCGGGTTGCCAAGTGGCTATAAATAGCCCACCCCCTACAACCATAAATGGTTGGCTGCTCAGATTGAAAGTATGGCTTTTGTCGTTTGAGAGCAACCCACCTCGAAGCCTTTGAGAGAGAATTCCTTGCGAGGATAAAGCCCTAACCACCAGAGCCAGAGAGAATTGGGCATCACTTAAGTCTTCTTGTCTGTGTGATCTGAAGACTTATTACACTTGAGGACTGTGCATCCTCCAGCCGGTTAGGTGTCGCGTTCTGAGCATCCAAGAGACATTGTGGATTGCCGGTGAACGAAGTCTGTGAAGGTTTGGGAGTCTACCTTGAAGACTTACCAGAGTGATTGGGCGAGGTCTATGTGACCTTAGCTCAAGGAGAATACGGTGAGGACTGGGTGTTCGGGACTGTGTGTCCTAAGGTTTAAATACCTAGCCGCTCCAACCAGACGTACAGTTGTCACAGCAACTGGAACTGGTCCAACAAATCATTGTCTTCAACGAGTCACTGGTCTCATCTTCACTTCACTTTACTTACTGTTACTCCTTGTGAAGTCATTGTATGTTTGCACTATCATTTGTCTTCACTGAGTGACTGCACGTTCTGTTTGGCTTCACCATATCTTCCTACCTGATCCTTACTACCTAGCTGCTATTAGTCTTTGTGCTTTCACTTCATTGAATACTTGACTATGGTTTGCCTAGTGTAGTCTACCTTCCGCTGCATGGTAATAGGTTTAATTTTATCGTTTATCTTCAAAACTTCTATGTTTTGAAGACTTTCATAAAAACCGCCTATTCACCCCCCCTCTAGTCGATATAACGCACTTTCAAAAACCCAACTAAATCCATTCCCAAAGTTTCATTTAAAACCCAACTGTTTAATTAAGAGTGATGAGATCTCCCAGCATTTCCACTACTAGATGCTCAAGTTGTCCGTAACCGGGCACACGGCTAATTGATTAGGTTTTAACACTCTGCAGAGGTTTGTGCACTTTTCCCCACAAAACTCAATCGCCTCCCTTGAAATTCTCGCGCTGCCTGGTGTTTGAGAACAGGATGACCGAAACATAGTCTTTCGAAAGTATTTCCCCTTAACCCACGGATAGGCCGGTGCACCTACTCATTCTACATCTGCTAGCCCATCCCGGAAGGAGTCACACTAACTACTCAACTAAGCCAGACCCATATTGGCTTCTGGTTGCACACGTAAGCTTCTAGACATGAAAATACGTTAGATCCCTTTGAGCCTGGGCGGCCGACCACTAGTGGTGCACCACCATGGATTAACCATGCATGCTCCCACTGTACTTCGCCACCATTCAAACCAAATACCGCCCAGGTAGTTCATTTACAAGTCTTGGTCCTAATTACTACTTTGTCACTCATGTCTCACCATGTTCGCTTCCCAAACCACGTCTACATTTAGCGAGGCAAAAATAAACTTACACGACGGTGACAAGGATGTATAGATCAGACCTACCTCGAATGAACTACTAGGTAACGTCATAGCCATCTGGCAACAATAAATCCTACTATGCAATCCTACCACAAAAGGACTAAGTGCATAATATAAACATAGGTAATTGGAAGAATGGTCAAATGTGAACTTGCCTTGATACTGGTAGATGAATTCTAGAGATCGATAGTACTCGGCTTCGCACTCCGGACAGTCTATCATTAAAGTAACATAACATACATAAGTAATCATTCCAGGGAGCAATAACATGCAACACAAAAGACTCGGAAAACCAAATGGAAATCCAACGCACATAACTTGCATGCAAATAATTCTAGGTGCTAACAATAAGGTGCAAAACTATGATGTGATCTATCGTGCATACTTGGCATAGTAATAAAACTATCATGGACAGATACTAATCGTGTGAAAAGTATAGTGACAATGGTCCAGGTGGTAGGGTTTGGCTATGGTGACACTGTGCAAAAAGAATCACATCAATCGGAGCTACGGTTTAGGAGATATGGCCATTTGAAGTTCGAATTCAAATCTGAATAAAGTTCAAATTTGAATTTGGAAAATGTTTACAAACATGATGCTACTAGATATATCTAATCATGACGAAGAATTTTCCGCTGGTTTCATCGAATTTGCAGTTATGGTTAAAAAGTTGCGGCTAACTAAAGTTCAGGGACCAATCTGCAAATCCTAGGGACTAATCAGTGAAACAGAAACTAAAATATACTGTGAACAGGCCCTTGGCCACGTGGCAGATTCCTACTGGTGCATACCCATTCGTTGCGGAGCTTATCCGGCGGACAGTCGACATATAAGACAAACGGGCTACCGCGGCTAAACTAAGTGAACTGACTGGTTTAAAAATAAAACCGGCAGTTTTTTTTCATGTAACAGTTCACAAAAAAAAACTAGACTTAGAAAAGAACGAGGAGGCAGGGCGGCTCACCGAGGGAAACTATGGCGGTGCCGGCGTCGGCCAGGACCTCGGCGTTGACGGGGCGGCGGTTCCGGCGGGCTTCGACGGAGGGGTGCGGCGTGGCGCGGGCGTCGCGGTGGTGGTGGCGGGGATCCTCAGGGCGTCCGGATGGGCGGCGCGAGGATGACGAGCTCCGTGCTCCGACGGGTCTCTCCGTCGGTTGGCGGCGGCTGCGGCGGTCCTCGGCGGCAGGGAAGGCGACGGGGAGGACGACCATGTCGCGGGCGTCCTGACAGCGGTGGTTGTGGTCGTTGGGGCAACGGGGTAGAGCAGACGGAGGCGGCGGCGCTGTGGTGCTCCGGCGGGATGCAAACGGACGGGGCGGGGTCTGCGAGCGACGTGGGGATCAGAGATATGGCGAGATCGAACGAGAAGCCTCGGGGCTTTTATAGGCAAGGTTAGGAGCTGCGAAGGCTGTGCGACAAGCTCTATCGCGAGAGATTCGCCAGGCGGGTGCGGGAGCTCGAGCTGCAGCTCTATCCCGAGCGTGGTGTGCGGGAGGTTGGGGGTGACCGAGTGGGGTTCACCTGGCAGCGAGTGCGAGAGGGAGCGAGTGAGAGAGAGGCGCGAGCATGCGAGGCGAAGCGCTCGGGCGGCCTGGGCGCTAGCTGGGCCGTTCGGCTCCTGGGCCGGAGTGGCTTCTGTCCAGGTGGTGCGGTGTGGGTGCGTATTTTTGTTTTCTTTCTTAATAAAAAGTTTTATTTTTAACAGAGGAAAACAAACAACTGAATAATAATAATAATAATAATAATAATATATAGGCATATTATATACCAAAATTCTCAGAAAAATAGCAGCAATAAGATGAACTTTTGTTTCAAGTTCAACTAAATCCCATAAAAATTCAGAAAAGTCAAACAGTGCTACTGCTGCATTTAAAATCAATAAGATCATTTTTTTATATAGCACAATTATTTTAAATTTATTTTCTCCTAATTTTCCATTGAAGGGAATCATTTTACCCTTATTTCCATTTATTTATTTTTAGGAGAAAAATAATTTGAATTAAAATTAAATAACTTCCAAGAGGATTTGAAATTTGGAAATTCAAATAACTTCAAAGTGACTTCAAATTATTCCTTTGAAACTTCCAACTCTCTTTCTTCGAATTTGAAGAAGTCATTTTATCTTCCCTCATGAACTCATTGAGTTGCTTAAAGTTTCTAAATTTTAAATATTTCAAATGGAATTCAAATCATTTTCAAACCCCTTTTTATTTTCTTCAAATGGAAGAAGTCATATTATCTTCACTCTAGGGTTTTGTGATGAATGAATTTGAATTCATGGTGATCAAAATGCAAGATGGAAGTTTTGGGAAAGTCCTTTTATTCCCTCTCATTCAACTTTCAAAAAGTTTTCAATTTCCAATCATTTTCACACAATCAATCACACAACAACCAAACAAACCATCATAATTAATTATTTAATATAACATTCCAAATTTTAGAATTTTGGGATGTTACACTTATAGAACTTCAACTCCTCTGTCGCACAAACCGACTCAGCATAGGCCGCATCACCTTCTTCACATTCCAAAGCTATCTTACGGCTCCCATGTACCGTGATGGTCCCCTTATGACCCGGCATCTTGAGCTGCAGATAAACATAACAGGGCCTTGCCATGAATTTAGCATAAGCCGGCCATCCAAACAGGGCATGATAAGGGCTCTTGATTTTCACCACTTCAAAAGTCAATGTCTCTGATCTTGAATCATGATCATCTACAAAAGCAACCTCCAGAGCTATCTTACCAACTGGGTACGCCGATTTACCAGGCACCACACCATGGAAAACAGTATTCGACGGTTTAAGATTTTTATCTGTCAACCCCATGCGACGAAAGGTTTCATAATAAAGGTATTGATACTGCTCCCTCCATCCATGATCACCTTGGTGAAATTATACCCCCCAACCTGAGGTGCCACCACCAATACCAGATGACCCGGATTATCAACCCGGGGCGGATGATCCTCTCGACTCCACAAAATGGGTTGTTCAGACCAGCGCAAGTAACGGGGCACTGCCGGTTCAACAGAGTTTACTGCCCTTTTTATGAAGCTTCTGATCGCGCGTGCACAGGCTAGTGGTGAAGACATGATACTGCCCACTATTCAACTGCTTCAGGTTGCTCTGATAACCCGATTGTTGCTGCTATTGACTCCCCTGAGGGTGTTGTTGGCTATAACCACCTTGGTTGCCATGATTACCTTGATTGCCTTGAAGTCCTGAGCCAGAACTGCCTCCACCATAACCCGGCCCACGAGAACTGGGTCCTGAACCGCCGCCAGGTCCATGACCATCTTGGAAAAGATTTGAGTTTTTGAACTCCCTCATAATAAAGCAATCCTTCCAGAGGTGCGTAGCTAGCCTTTCTCGCGTCCCGTGCCTTGGGCAAGGCTGATTTAACAGGTACTCAAGATTGATACCTGATCCTCCACTCCGTGGGGGCGGTTTACCCTTACGACGTTGACTGTTATTCTGCGTGTTGGTGTTATCCACAAAATCCAAACTGTTATCCGCCTTGCGCTTACCATTGTTTCCATGGCCCGCCGGGTTATGCCGTTGCCCTTTGGTGTTGCTGCTCTTTTTTCCCTTCCCCGGCTTTTCATCGTCAGACTCGGGATCCTTGGTACTATCAGAGTTGGCATACTTAACCAGAGCTACCATAAGTGTCCCCATGTCATCGCAGTGACGCTTGAGTTGTCCTAACTTCAGCTTCAGAGGCATGAACCAGCAATTGCCTTCCAATGTCAAAATTGTTGTATCAGCATTGATGCGGTTCGATGAATGAAGAACCGCTGAGACCCGACGCACCCAATGGGTTGTTGATTCACCTTCTTCTTGGACACGGGCGGCTAAGTCCACAATTGACATGGGTTTCTTGCACATATCTTTGAAATTCTGGATAAACCGGACCTTTAACTCGGGCCATGACCCAATGGAGTTAGCTGGTAAAATTTTCAGCCAAGTACGAGTTGTTCCTTCCAACATCATGGTGAAGTATTTAGCACATGCCGCATCATCCACATCCAGCATCTCCATCGCCATCTCATAGCTCTCAACCCATGATTCGGGGGGTAAATCGGCAGTGTAATTGGGCACATTACGAGGACCTTTGAAATCCTTGGGTAGCCACACGTTACGTAAAGCCGGGGTGAGACACGACACCCCCAAAGAGCTGAAAGCAACACCTGGTTCCACCGAAGTAGTTGGACGGACTGGAGTAAGCTGACGGGCCGCGTACTGCGCACCTAACTCGGCTTCTCGACGTGCTCTACCGTGATCCACCACATCCTGAGCATTAGCACCGCCACCCGCCGGGTTATGCCCTCGAGGTGGGTTACGGTTCCGCGCACTGCTTGACACAGCCGGTTCATCAATATACCTGTTGTAACTCCGGCTTGGGCGGGGGGTGGAATGAATCCTCTCGCAATTGTACAAATAAGCCTACTGCTGAGTCAAAGCTATCTGAAGGAGCTCCCTAGCCCGTCGCATCTCAACCACTATGGGGGACTCGCCTTCGACCGGGAGGGCTGCTAATCGTGAAGCGGCGGTGACTATGTTATCCAAGGGGTTGGAGTAATGACCCGGAGGCGTTGACACATGCTGCGACTGGACATTCGGACGAGGCGGATCCATTGTGCGCGGCTGAACTGGCGCCCCCGTTCCAGGTGCTTCTACCCGGTTTACCACTGGCTGGTTACTGGTTCCTGCTCCTGGTGTGTTAAAGAGATTCCTTGCCTCATAAACCGGAGGCAGGTGAGACCGGTACCTTCTCCTCATTACATCGTTTGACACGTTCTGATCCAACATAAGCCAATAAGCCTGCGCATCCAACTCGGCCCGCTCTGCAGCCATCCTGGTGTTCTCGGCTGTCAGGTCTTCTTTGGCTTGAGCTATCTGATCCTTCACCTTCGCAACATCTGTGTTATGTTGATCTTGATCCGCCAGGTTAATCTCGGCCAGCAGTGTTGCCAAAGTGTCGAATAAATCATACAAAACCTGAGCCGGCAGTTGCGCAGGGCCTCCTGCCCCAGCTGTTGTCGCTACTGCTGAACCGGAGATCATTGCTGCTGCGGTTGAAGAATGATGTGATGACTGTGTACCGGCCATGAAGATCAAAACTCAGCTCGGCGGATCGAAGGGGTCCGGAATACTGTCGCCATCGGAACTGCCCCCAAACCGGCCATCTTGCAGTTGGTACAATGTCTCGGTCTCTCCGGTAGATGACTCGTCATCAGAATAAACGACGGTTTCACCGCCAGATACCGATCTATCCTCAGACTCCGCTTCGTGGACGACTCCCACGAAGGCACGCTTCATGGCAGGCTGAACCCGGGCGGATCTCGCATGCTGAGCCATTCCGACGATGTCGGTGCAGATGTCTGGCTCAAGGCCCGGTTCACTGATCTTGCCAATGAAAACGTGAATACCGCCGAAGGGGACCCGATATCCATACTCAATTGAACCGGCCTTGGGGCCCCAGCCTGCATCGTCGATGTAGAGCTTGCCGCGATGACTCCTGGTCATCCAGCCCACAGCGTATCCCTTGAGCCCTTTGAAGCTGTCCTCTAAGAACTTGAAACCATCATGCGACAGCCCCACAGTGGGCGCCAACTGTCGTGGTTTTGTCACGGCAGATGTCCTAGTGTGAGGACTTAGTCGTGGAGCCATCGCAATGTAGTTAGCTTAAAGGGGTTAAAGCAAGACAAAGGACGCAAGGAGTTTATACTGGTTCGGCCCCTTGCGGTGAAGGTAAAAGACTAAACCAGTTGTGATGGAATTGCTAGGGTTTCGATGACCAGGGTGCGAATCCGCTTTGCCTGGCTCTCGATCTCTTGTTTCTCGTCCCTAAACCGTCGTCGGGTCGTCCCTTTATATACACAGGTCCATGCCCGGCGGTTTACAGAGTCTCGACCGGCTCATAAGCGTGTCCGGCTCGGTTTCTACCTTTTCTTATCTTACAACACAAGTTATACATCTTATGGCGGTTTATTCCTATGGATCATAATCCGCCTTTGGGCCTTGGGCCCTCTTGTTAGCTCATCTTCGTAAAGTGTCGTACTCCTTGTCCTCGTGGGCTATGACAGGAACAACTCACTATGAGTATAATCCGGCCCCTCCTGGGCGGTTTATACTCAATAGTTATATCCCCAACAGAACCCCACTTGATCAATAAATCGTTCCTATTTTATTCGCAATATCCAGATTGCAATTTCAGTTTCTTGCTTGTTCTTCATTTGCTTGTAGGAAATAGACCCTCGTGGTCAGGTTGGTCGTGCTCCGGCATGGTCACTAACCTCTCGGAGTTCATTTAGCGATTGCTAAGGCGCGACGTCCTCGCACGGTCGTAGTTGGATCGTCAAAGTCTACTCCACGATAAATGATAGCCACCATCTCATCGAAAGACAAGACACCTTTGCCTCTATCACTCAATGTCATCTTGGATCACTAAACCAAAAATGTAGAGTCTTGTGGTAGCTAATTCTTGTCCATAACATTTTGAGAGAGGTCAACATCCTCATGATGAGGACATGGCTAGCACAGTTACACCCACAACCCCTACTACTATACCTATTGGACCAATTACTAGAGCTCACACACGCCAATTAAATTATCAGGTACTTTCGTTTCTTGGTAATGTTTCTAATGTTCATGAGAATGTGATGCTGCCTAACTTAGATATATTTATGTTGGTTACAGTTGAAGCACCAAGTATGACCAAGAAGAATGAACACTGGAGCATCCCAAGATCATCCCCATGGACGCACCTACACCTCCAATGACACCACTTGGACTAATGACACGAGCCCGAGCCAAAGCTATCGAAGATAAGGTGAACTCACTCCTCTCCGAACTTCCACTTTCTATGCATGAGACATGGCTACTACCTAAGTCCGAGGTGTTGTGCATGATTAGGCACCAAGAGGGCCCTCCCGAAGATGCGCATGAAGATGTACAAGTCCCCGAGTCCACGGATGAGGAGAGCCAACGGAAGGAGCCAAGAGCATCTCCCAGGCCCCGGACATCCGGCCCCTGGAGCGTCTTCCACTACAGCAGCACAGCCGTCGGAAGCTACAGGCCCCGGACACCTGGCCCCAGCAGCCCAGACATTCGGCCTCTCCCGAGCCCCCGGACATCCGGCCACCGGCCCGGAAATCCGACCCCTCCGAACTCGAGAGCAGCAAATGCCACCACTCCAGCCCGGACATCCGACGTCGCCTAAAAGCCCGGACATCCGGCCCGTCCAGCCTGGACATCCGGCCTCCCCTATCTGCGCACAGTGAAGGGCCGAGGCCCGTGTATCCCTTCTCCCCCTAGACTATATATACTCCACCCCGTACAACTTTCTAGGGTGAGCAAAGGTTTAGCTCATGTTTGTGTGAGAGCTTTGCTCATCCACTTGGTTACCTTCTCCATGGAGATTCGAGCCTCCACTGGAGAAGATCCCCCCAAGCGGATTCAAGACCCCTCTTTAGGGAAGAACTCAAGACCTCCTCACGGAGAAGACCGGCTACCCTTGTATCGTCCTTAGTTGTCCGTGGAACGTGTATCTTCTCTTATGTATTCGAGGATCTAGCACTTGTGTGACTTGTTCTTGTTAGTTTGAGTGTTCCTCTTGTGTCTCCCCTTGTGATTTCCCTCGTTTCCCTCTTTGTGTTCCTTGTGTTCTTTGCGGGATCCGCTCCTTTCATGAAAGATCGGCCGATTAGGGTTCTACCCTACATCATCTTGGTATCAAGAGCCACGTTGATCACGATTTCGGAGCCTCCCCGCTGTGTTTCTAGCCTTGTTTTGTTGTTTTCGTCCTTATTCAAAAATTCCCCACCAAAAATAGCCCCAAATTTTTTTTTGTGATTTGTTGGTGTGTTGAGATTTTGTTGGTTTGGATCCGTGGATTTGCTTTGTTTTGAGTGGATCTAGCTTCCCATCCTTTTCTCCCAATTTCCATCCACAAATTCCTCCGAATTTCACCCGGATTTAACCTCTCCATGCGGTGTTCATCCCGTTCGTCCCCGGATCCAGAGCCCGGACATCCGACCCGTCAAGCCTGGACATCCGGCCCCACCCGGACATCCGGCCTTCCACCCGGACATCCGACCCCTGGCAGCAACATCTCCATCCACCGCCCCGATTTCCGCCCAATTTCCACCAAATTTTGTTCCAGTGCCCACCATATACCATATATACTTCCGCATACCTCCACCACTTCCGCATAACCCAACCATTTTTGGACCGTTTCGCTCTCCGACACATTTGCTACTTCGAGGTTTGAGAATTTGAGTGTGGTATCGTATCCTTTTATGTTTCGGCTATCTAGGTATAGTTCGACATCGACATCACCGCTGCTCATCTTCGCCACGGACGTGTCCTACATCATCACCGTCGTCCTACATCGTCATCAACAACGACCACCTCAACTACATCTTGGTATTCGTGCCACCATTTTGACACCATACCGGAAGCAAGACCGGTAACCTCATTTTGGTATTGGGCATATCACTCTTGCCATTACATTGATAGCCATCATAGCCTTACTCCTTTGCGTTGCTTACCCATCGAGACTAGCCATTGAGTATTGCCGGCAACGAGACTTGTGCACATTAGTGATCATACTTCCCATAGCATACATACATCATTGTTGCATATATTGGTATCATCTCTTGTGTCACAAAGTTGTCATCCCATACTCATTTTCTATCTTGGTTCGTCAAGCATTGCATGAGAAAAGAGCTCAAACATCAAGGAGCCAAACAAGCTTTTAAGCAAAGAGAAAAGATAAACAAAGAGCTTTTAAGCAAGAACCATTGCATCTTACAACATTAAGATTGTCATACTCGATCATCTTGGATCATATCATAGCAACACCTTGCATAAAGAAATATTTGGGATAGAAGTCGTTGCATTTTTGCTTAGTAGGTTGTGCACAAATTCTTGTATCCGCGTATTGTGCAATCGTGCTAGCATCTCTCTAGTGTTGTGCAACAAGAGCATTTTCGTGGATTCCACATTTTGGCTCATCCTTGGTTGCCCAACCCCACTTATCTTTTTGTGTGTGTGTTTCCGTGTACCTTATATGCTTGGTCTACTTGTTACATTGCATCTTGCGAATCTTTTCGAACATTATTGAAGCTCACTTACAATTGCATGAAATTTTGTGCCACCATCCTAACCAAGCTCCACCAAAAGCTTTAGTTGTGTATGTGTGAGAAACCGACAAGAGCTAGTACCAATTGTGCTATTTCCTTGTCCTACATTGGAGTGATCATCGATCCACTTTCAATTTCGGTCAAGGTACATTTGGTATTCGTTCTTATCTTTCTACCACTCACATTGTGTATCTTGGAATGATGGATATGCCAAGTACTTCTACCAACCCACTCTTCATTGAGCACAACGACGACATGAACTCCTACGTCACCAAGAATCACCTCTTTGGTGCACAACGTGCTTTGCATCAAGAGCAACAAGCTATGAGTGAACGCATCGACAACCTTGCCATCGACTTGTGACTTTCCGAGCATCGTACAAGGGACTACTTCAACCACAAGCTCGACGATCACAAGAAATAGAATGACGCAAGGATGGACGAAATTTGTGCTTTGTTGCTCAACCGCTCGTCTTCCACTTCAAGAAGGAGCCATTCCAGCAGCCACTCTGACTTCACCCTCTCTGGCTCAAGTACACCGATATCGAACACCCTTCAGCGAGCCGCGCACACCAACCGTCAAGCAAGCCTCAATCCCCTACGAGGCACCGAATCTCAAGAGCGCCGACAACGTCAAACTCAAGAGGCCTTTGCGCTAGCACGAGAACGGCAACGACAACGCCAACATGAAGAGGAAGAGCGAGCGCGTCTACACCAAAATGCTCAAGATGACGAGGCACAATGTCAAGAACAACAACTCCGTGACACTCAAGCACTTGCAGCGCAACAAGCTCTACGCGATTCGAGTCGAGCCGTAGCCGACCGAAGCCGACAAGCCCGTGAACAAGAGGAAGCACTTCGTGAAGAAATTCAAGAACGAAGATTTCAAGCTCGCGTGCATCGTCAAGTTCCTCCTCGAGCTCGACAAGCTCCTCCACAAGCACGCCAGGAACAACAAGTCAATCCAGAGCATGAAGACAATGGAGATCCTCCACGGCAAGAACAACATGACGATAATAACCCTCCGCGCCAAGAGCACCACGAGTTGATCAATCATCAACAACATGGGCGTCATCATCCTCGACCCCAACACAATGAAGAACAATGTTATGGCAAACTCAAGTTCACCATGCCCAAGTTCAACGGAAGCAACAATCCCAAAGAGTACCTTTAATGGGCATTGAAGGTTGACAAGATCTTCTGTTTGCACAATTATGAAGAAAAGAAGAAGATCGCGATGGCATCCCTTGAGTTCCAAGACTATGTCCTCATTTGGTGGGAACAAATCATAGAGCGCCGAGAGGCAAGAGGTGAACCACCCATCACTACTTGGGCGCAACTGAAGGATGTCATGAGAGCATGCTTCGTACCTACCTACTACAACCGTGACCTCTTCAAGAAACTCCAACAACTCAAGCAAGGAACAAAGAGCGTTGAACAATATTACAAGGAGATGGAGATTGCAATGTTAAGAGCCAATGTCACGGAAGATGATGAGCAAACAATGGCACATTTCTTGAATGGACTCAATAATCCTATCAAGATGATCGTCGAGTTCCAACCATACTAAAATCTCATCGAGCTAGTGCACCAAGCTACCAAAGCGGAACGCCAAGTACAAGATGATTTCAAGTATGCCAAGTTCTCATCCAAGTCCTATGGCTTCTCCAACAACCAAGCTTCAATGATTCCAACACCGACTACAAGACCTTCTACTTCCAACATCGACAAGTCACCTTCCAAGAAAGCTTCATCAACTACAAGCCATCCTCCTATGAGCAACTTCAAGCCGAGAGCTTCATCATCATCAACCCCAACCGATGAGACCGTCAAGAAAAGTTCCTTCAAGTGTTTCACTTGCGGAGGCCGAGGCCACAAGTCCTACGAGTGCACCAACAAGCGAACTATCGTCTTCAACGACGATGGCACTTATGACTCAGCGAAGGCGAAATGGAAGCCCTCGAGCACGTCGCCATGCACCTCCAAGTGAACAATGAAGAAGAACAAGTCTTTTGTGATGAAGACTCAAGTCCTGCACTTGTTGTCTCCAAAGTCTTGACTCTCCAACATCACCAAGAAGAAGACCAACGATGCCACATATTCCACACCAAGGCCAGCATCAATGGACGATCCATCAAGGTCATCATCGATGGAGGGAGTTGTCATAATATCGCAAGTGAAGAACTTTGCTCCAAGCTCCAATTGCCCAAGACGAAGCATCCACATCCATACAAAGTGCAATGGCTTAGTGACTCGGGCGCCATCCAAGTCGAGCACCGAGTACAAGTCTCCTTCAAAATCGGCGCCTACGAAGACACCTTGGAGTGCGACGTCTTTCCAATGACCGCTTGTCATCTTTTCCTTGGACGGCCATGGCAATTCGATAGAGGAGTCTTCCACAACGGCCGAACGAACCACTACATCTTCAAGATGAAGGGCAAGGAGTACGTCCTCCATCTAATGTCGCCAAGTCAAGTGATCGCCGACAAGCAAGCCACCCATTGTGGAGATCATAGTGAGAGAGCGAGCCACCAAAAAGAGAGTGAGTGCCACAAGCAAAAATCGAGTGCCTCCACGATGAGCGAAAACAAAAACCTAGTTCTATTTGCCACCAAACGTGAGATAAGAGAAGTGTGTGAGAACCCATCTAGTGTCCTACACTACGTCCTCGTGCGCAAGGAAAATGCACCACAAACTAACACTTCTCACACTCTTCCTCTAGTGTTGTCCTCTCTTTTGCAGGAACTTCAAGATGTTTTCCCCGATGAGCTACCTTCGGGTTTACCTCCTCTACGAGGCATTGAGCACCGAATCGACCTCATCCCCGGAGCACCTCTTCCGAACAAAGCTCCATACCGTGTCAACCCCGATGAAACAAAAGAAATACAAAGGCAAGTAAAACATCTTATTGACCATGGAGATGTGTGTGAGAGTTTGAGCCCTTGTGTCGTCCCGGTCATTCTTGTGCCAAACGTGACGGTAGATTTCGCATGTGCTCCGATTGTAGACCTATCGATGCTATCACCGTTCGCTATAGGTACCCCATTCCACGCCTAGATGATACGCTTGATGAGCTTAGCGGTGCCACTATATTTTCCAAAATTGATCTTAAGAGTGGTTACTATCAAATCCGCATACAAGAGGGTGATGAATGGAAAACCGCCTTCAAAAACCAAGTTTGGTTTGTATGAGTGGTTAGTCATGCCTATGGGTCTTTCAGAAGCACCAGGCACTTTTATGCACCTTATGAATCATGTCTTTCACCCTTACATTGGTATATTTGTCGTGGTTTACTTCGATGACATTCTTGTGTTTAGCAAATCTATCAAAGAGCATGTCACCCATGTCCGCACCGTTTTGCAAACTCTTAGAAAAGAGCGCCTCTATGCTAATATGGAGAAATGCCTTTTTGGTGTTGATAAGCTCGTTTTCTTGGGTTTTGTTGTTTCTTCTAAGGGTGTTCATGTTGATGAGTCCAAGATCGATGCTATTAAGACTTGGCCGCAACCAACCAACTTGCATCAAGTGCGTAGTTTTCTTAGCCTTGCGGTTTTCTATCGTCGCTTTGTGAAGGATTTTACCACCATTGCTTCGCCTTTGCATGCTTTGAGCAAGAAGAATGTGCCTTTTGTTTGGGGACCATCCCAAGATACCGCTTTCAATGAGCTTAAGAACTTTCTTACTCATGCTCACGTGTTTGCCTTACCCAACTTTGACAAACCTTTTGAGATTCATTGCGATGCTAGTGGTAATGGCACAGGGGGTGTGTTAACGCAAGAGAATCGCCCCATAGCTTACTTTAGTGAGAAACTTTCCGGAGCGCAACTCAATTACCCCATCTATGACAAAGAGCTATATGCTTTAGTCCGCGTTTTGCATGAATGGGAACATTACCTTCGTCCCCATGAGTTTATCATACATATCGATCATGAGACCCTCAAGTATCTTAAGGGTCAAACCAAGTTGAACAAGCGTCATGCTAAATGGAGTGAATTTATTGAGTCTTTTCCTTATGTCATCAAGTACATCAAGGGTAAAGAAAACATAGTAGTGGATGCTCTTTCCCGCATATGCATGCTTGTCACGCAACTTGAGTTAGATGTCATTGGCTTCGAGCATATCAAGGACTTGTATGAGCATGATGCAACTTTTGCTACTCCTTATGCCAAGTGTTTGTCGAATACATCTTGGGAACGTTATTACATCAAAGATGACTATATTATGAGAGCTAACAAACTTTGCATCCCCGAGTCGTCTCTTCATTTGTTTCTTTTGCAGGAATCGCATGGAGGAGGCTTAATGGGACATTTTGGACGCGATGAGACGTTCGCCATGCTCTCAAAGAACTACTTTTGGCCCAAGATGTTTTGGGACATCAATCATTTCACCAACCGACGTCTACATGTCGCAAAGCTAAGTCCAAAGCTCAATCTCATGGCCTCTATATGCCTCTACCAATTCCTTACCAACCATGGGAAGACATTAGCATGGACTTTGTACTCGGTTTGCCTAGGACTCGAAATGGTAAAGATTCCATATTTGTCGTTGTGGACCGTTTCTCAAAAATGGCACATTTTATTCCTTGCAACAAGATAGACGATGCTTCACATGTTGCTAATCCCTTTTGTAGGGAAATATTGCGTCTCCATGGTGTGCCAAAGACCATCGTCTTGGACCGCGATGTCAAGTTCCTTAGCTACTTTTGGAAGACCCTATGTGCCAAGCTCGGAATCAAGCTACTCTTCTCCATGGCATACCATCCTCAAACCGACAGCCAAACGGAGGTGACAAACCGCACACTCTCTGCTCTACTTCGAGTACTCATCAAGAAGAACATCAAGGAGTGGGAGGAGTGTCTACCCATCACCGAGTTCGCCTACAACCGAGCAAGACACTGAACAACCGGCAAGTCCCCTTTGGAGGTCGTCTACGGATTCAACCCTTTGTCACCATTGGATATTCTCCCTCTACCACTCCAAGAACGCATCAATTTGGACGCAAGTGCACGAGCGACCCATCTCAAGAAGGCGCATGAAGATACAAGAAACACCATCGAGCGCCAAGTACAACGCCTTGCGACCAAGCTCAACGTCAACAAGCACCCTATGATATTCAACATTGGAGACCTCGTGTGGCTACACCTTCGCAAGGACCGCTTTCCCCAAGAATGCAAGTCCAAACTTTGACCACGCGCAGATGGACCATTCAAGGTGCTTGCACGTTACAACAACAATGCATACAAGATCGAGATCCCTCGTGACAAGTACTCCGTGAGCGACATCTTCAACATCAAAGATCTCTCGCCCTACCATGGTGATGAGGATTTCGATCCGAGGACGGATCTTCCCCAAGGGAGGGGAGATGATGCAGAGCATCCCAAGATCATCCCCATGGACGCACCTACGCCTCCAATGACACCACTTGGACCAATGACACGAGCCCGAGCCAAAGCTATCGAAGATAAGGTGAACTCACTCCTCTCCAAACTTCCACTTTCTATGCATGAGACATGGCTACTACATAAGTCCGAGTTGTTGTGCATGATTAGGCACCAAGAGGGCCCTCCCGAAGATGCGCATGAAGATGTACGAGTCCCCAAGTCCATGGATGAGGAGAGCCAACAGAAGGAGCCAAGAGCATCTCCCAGGCCCCGGACATTCGGCCCCTGGAGCGTCTTCCACTACAGCAGCACAGCCGCCGGAAGCTACAGGCCCCGGACATCCGGCCCCGGCAGCCCAGACATCCGGCCCCGGCAGCCCAGACATCTGGCCTCTCCCGAGCCCCCGGACATCTGGCCACCGGCCCAGAAATCCGGCCCCTCCGAACCCGAGAGCAGCAAATGCCACCACTCCAGCCCGGACATTCGGGCCCCCAGCCCAGACATTCGGCGTCGCCTGAAAGCCCGGACATCCGGCCCGACCAGCCCGGACATCCGGCCTCCCCTGTCTGCGCACAGTGAAGGGCCGAGGCCCGTGTATCCCTTCTCCCCCCTAGACTATATATACTCCACCTCGTACAACTTTCTAGGGTGAGCAAAGGTTTAGCTCATGTTTGTGTGAGAGCTTTGCTCATCCACTCCACCGGAGAAGATCCCCCCAAGCGGATTCAAGACCCCTCTTTAGGGAAGAACTCAAGACCTCCTCACGGAAAAGACCGGCTACCCTTGTATCATCCTTAGTTGTCCGTGGAACGTGTATCTTCTCTTATGTATTCGAGGATCTAGCACTTTTGTGACTTGTTCTTGTTAGTTTGAGTGTTCCTCTTGTGTCTCTCCTTGTGATTTCCATCGTTTCCCTCTTTGTGTTCCTCGTGTTCTTCACGGGATCTTGTGAGCCATTGCTGTAACTTTGTGTACTTTGTTTGTGTCCAACGACCAGACCAAGACCACTTATGAAACCCCACTTTTATCAATACTTCATCCATACTCGCAATATTCAGATTGCTTAATCATATTCTTGCTTGTTCTTTGATTGCTTGCAGGAATAGACCTTCGTGGTCAGGTTGATCATGCTCCGGCGTGGTCAATAACCTCTCGGAGTTGGTTTAGGGATTGCTAAGGCGCGACATCGTTGCACATTTGTAGTCGGATCATCAGAGTCGTCTCCACCAAATCGATAGTTAGCATCTCATCGAAAGATCGGGACCCTCACCTCTATCACCAACCGCGACCTTAACTTCTTGACGTTCAGAAAAATTATGGGAAGCAAATATAGCATTTATTTTGAACTCCCATTCAATATATAAATTAGGCTTAAAACGACCATTAAAAGGTGGCATGGAAACAAGAACCTAATTGTGTGCATTCTGATGTCTTTGTACCTCTTCTGATGGTGGTTGTATTTTTTGAGGTGATGACACGTCTCCCACGATCGATGAAGCCCAACTGACTCTGGAACCTGCCATGATTAGTGGAAACAAGAAACAAAATCCAAGAATAATGTTCCTATGAACTACTGGGATGTGGTGGTAAAATGCTCACTGTAGAGCAAAACAAAGTATTGCAAGTTCTTACCATGCAGCAGGTGGTGATCGGCAACTAGCGCTGCCAATTAAATCCAAAAGTAGGGTAAAGCAATTGCCAGGTGAGCGTATGTATGTATGCATGGTGTAGAAATATGTGGAGCTGGGTTGGCTTTATATATGCGGAAAGAAAATGCTACAAACACGCTAATTAATGCAAGTTGAAAATTCGCTCAAAATGGTCGAGTGATGTTCCTAAGCTAGACCGTGCTAGACACGCGAGCCTAAGACACAAGAGGAATTCACAGCCGATGACAACAAGTATATAAGCGATGCGGCAACTCGAAAACTAGTACTAGCATTAGTATGTCTCTTCTCTTCCACCACCGGATAATCCTTTTTTTATTCAGACACTCGTACCAAATTAACTCGCCGCACTAGAACTACTAGTATGTATGGTATTTTCAAATATTTGGTACGTTGTTGCTCTCTCTTTGCTTTTCAAATGTACATGCACATAATTAACAAAGCCACTGACGTGAGAGCCTCTGAAGGAAGGTGTCAGGACCCCGACTCAATGCCACATCGATCTAGCATGTAACACCTCATATCACTTTGCGGCCTCACGCACGGTATTCCCACGGGTGTCGCCTTACCTTGGCCCGGGACCGTTTGCGCCTTTTGGCACACGTATATGACGGTGTCGCTAGCATCCATATGATAAGGAGCCCGGGCTGACATGGCTAGTCGTAAACCCAAAGTGGCACAGACTTACAGGGACAGGCATTCATGACCCAACATCGAACGTGTCGGTCATCAGCGAGTGAATCCAGGCTGTAGCACTGGGCTAGCAGGACTCCGGTGAACCGGGCTGTAGCGGGCTAACAGGACTCCGGTATTCATCGCGTGACATTTCCCCGAAGGGACAGACACAGGAACGAAGAAGGACACATGCCGGCCAGCCTAAGTGTTCCGGAGCAGTAGCAAGCTACCATGGCTCGGTGGAAACACTAGGAGACATTTCCCGGTAAGAGAGGCTACTAAAGATAAACAACTAGATAGTCAGATCCCACACATATCAAGCATTTCAATAACATACACACAATATGCTCGATATGTGCAATACAACATGGCATCACAACATGACTCTACGACTCAAGTATTTATTCAATAGGCTCCGAGGAGCGAGATATTACAAACATGGGTCTCATGACCCAACAATCAGAGCATACAAATCAAAGCACAAGCGGAAGCTATCATGTCTGGGTACAGACATCTATAAATGAAAAAGGCTGAGAAGCCTGACTATCTACCAGATCCTGCCGAGGGCACAAGATCGTAGCTGAGGTATCAAGCTAAACGTCGAAGTCCACGTGGAACTACTAGCGAGACCGAAGTCTCTCTGCAAAAACATAAAATAGGCAAACGTGAGTACAAATGTACCCAGCAAGACTTACATCAGAACTAACTACATATGCATCATTTTCAACAAGGGGGATGGTGGGGTTTAAATGCAGCAAGCCAGCTTTGACTCGGTGGCTATCCTAAACTACGACTGCAATGTAACTCTTTTGAGGTGGCGCACACGAGTCCACATATTCACCATATCAATACACCACTATGGATCCGCTCCCGTCTCCCTACGAGAACGCCATCCATAGCACTCACGCTTATCTTGCGCATTTTAAAGTATCCACTTTCACTTGTCTATGAACTGATATAAGCAATCCAGAAGTCCTTTACCGCGGACACGGCTATTCGAATAGATCATAATAACCCTGCAGGGGTGTACTTCTTCACACACGCTCTCACCACTTACCGCCGTTTACACGACATGTACTCGGCAACCTTCAAGCGGAAGCCCAACATGGGTGTCGGCCACGGCCTGCCTAAACACTCGAGTCTCTAGTCCAGGTTTATCGCCTATTCGGGTTCCATCCATGAGGAGATCCGGCCGGAGTTTCGCTCACAGCCCCAAACGATGTGAACAGGGTTCCCGAGACACCAAACGGGCGCCCGGTACACCGTGCCACGTGCCTACCGCATCACAGCCCACCCCTACGGTCAGCGCTGCGCATGGCCTCCAGCATACTACAAACACCAGAAACTACTTGCAACTCCTGGACAGAGGACAAGGGTGATCAAGAAGCCGAGAGGGTCCATTGGTTTCGGGCCCAATGCGTGGTAGTAGCTGAGTCATGGATCACAAACACAGAACTCAGTTCCTGAGGACGGCTGCAATGAGACAACCCACCATGTACTCCTACATGGCCTCTCACCGCTACCTTTACCAAATCGTGTTCACACACTTAGCTCACACTCAGTAGGACATGTTCACACGCCTCTGATTCATCCCCGATGAATCAGACTTGACTCAACTCTAAGCAGTAGCAGGCATGACAAACAAGCATGAATGAGTAGGCACAACAGGGCTCAAACAACTCCTACTCATGCTAGTGGGTTTCATCTATTTACTGTGGCAATGACAGGTCATGCAAAGGATAAAGGGGTTCAGCTACCGCAGCAAGTAACAGATGAATCGATGTTGTCCTAATGTAGTAAAAGAGAGCAGGAGCGAGAGAGTGGGATTTTATCGGAATGAACAAGGGGGTTTTGCTTGCCTGGCACTTCTGAAGATAACATTGAGTCTTCATCAGTGTCAACGATCACATCATCGGTATCACGTCTATCGAGAGGGGACAAATACCGGCAACACAGAAGGGAACACAATCAATGCAATGCACAATATGATGCATGATCATGACATGGCAAAATGAATGTGTTTTGAGCTAATGCAACTAAAACCAGATTAAATGAAGTTGGTTTGAATCCAAGATTCAAATTCAAACTCCATATGTGATTATTTAAATGCCATTTATTTGTTTTGTGCTAAACAGCATCTATAAGTTGTTCTAACATGCATGGAAAAGGTACAGATGGATTCCTTGAATTTTCCTGGTAATTTTTCATATATAAATTATTTAATTTGGAGCTACGGTTGAATTGAATTTCTAGGATTTATTGAAGTTTTAGCTATTTTCTGGAATTTCCTGATTATTTATAAAATAAACTAAATTCCAGAAAAGGAATATTGCGTCAGCATGACGCCGGGGTGACGTCAGCAGGTCAAAGGCGTCGACCAGGTCAAACCTGACCAGTGGGGTCCACTGGTCAGTGACCCAGTCAACTAACCAGGTTAGTTAGCCCTAACTAACTTAGTTAGCCGGGCGGGGCCCGCATGTCAGTGGCCTATCTAATTAGCTAGGTTAATTAGCGCTAACTAATCTAACACTAATCTAGCAGGCGCCTGGGCCCACATGTCAGGGGGGTCAAACCCCGGGTCAAACCCGCCGGAGTTGACCCGCGGCTTGTCGCCGGCGACGCCAGCAACGGCGGAGGGCGTCGGAAACGCTCCTTCGGCGACCAAATCGGCGACTGAGGGGCTCTACGCGTAGCTGGGAGTCGCCCGCATCCCTCTGTGCAAACGGCAGGGGCTGAGGTGGCCCGAGCTCACCGGAACGGGGCCCGCGGCGGCGACCGGAGTTCGGGCGAGCGCGGGTTCGGAGTTCTGGTGCATGGCAAGTCCAGCTGGTGGTCGGGGTCATCTCCTGGGAGCAAACCGAGTGCTATGACGCGCCCAGGCACGAGCTACGGCGTCTGTAGCCACGACGGCGACATGGCCGGCGGCGGTGAGCTTTCGGGCTCGTGGGGAACGGCGCTACGGCACGGAGGGGAGCATGCTGAGTTAGGGGAGAGGGTCAGTGACTCACGGCGATGACGAGGGGACGCTCGGCGAGGTCGGGGACGGTCCGGAGCCGGCGAATTTGACGAAGATGGCCGGCGGGTCCGAGGTAGAAGACGACGGCGATGGCGGCGATGCAGGGCTTCCGGAGGGCTGTGGATCGGTGGGGAGGAAGAGGGGGTCGAGGCGGAGCTCCTGGGTGCATCGGCGAGGCTAGGGGTGGCCGGTGGCCATGGGTACGGCGACGATGACGGCGAGCTCCGCTCGGTCGCGGGAGGGGAAACAGAGGAGCGAGGGGGAGGGAGGTCCAGAGAGCGAGGGAGAAGTGAGAGGGGGTCGGGGACGTCTCCGTGGCGTCGCGAGGAAGTCGGGGAGGCTGCCACGGCGAAGCAGGAGGTGGCCGGCGTCGGCGCGCGTGCGTCCAGCACGCAGCTGCTTCGGGGCGAGGGGGAGGAAGATGACTGGCAGCTGGGCTGCACAGTAACGGGCCGCGCAGAAGCTGGGCCGGCTACAGGTAAGTGGCCCAGGTACGGGTCTTTCTCTCTCTCTCTCCTTTATTTTTTTCTTCTGTTTTGTTTTATTTAATTTCGTTTTGCCACTGTTTTGAATTTTAAACAAACTCAAACAATGCCAAAAACTCCTCTGAATAATTTTATTTGGCTAGATGGACTTTTCCAAAAGCTCATAAAATATTTCAGGGGTATTTGAAATTATATTCTAATTATATGAATATAATTCAAATTCAAATAGCTAATGATTTAAATTCAAAGTCCCAAAAATAAATCCTTAAAAATGTTCAATATTTTGGTTGGGACCAGAACCCTTACCAAAAATTATCAAACATTTAAGAAGAGCCTTTTGGAGCAATGAATGAGATTTCTAGGGTTTTTGCCCCTCTTTTATTTAGGGTTTTGAGGCTTCCAATATTCCTCAATTCAAGTTTCAAAAATATAGACATGATGCACACATGAAGCTGACCTAGAGCAATGCCAGAAGCTAGGGATGTGACAACTCACCCCCACTAAACAAGAATCTCGTCTCGAGATTCAAGCGTAGGGTAAGGTGAAAGGTAAACGCAACTAGTATAATCTTCACGATCCAGGGTGCACTTCATCAAAGCGTTGATTTGATCACCATCTTTGTCTCAAAGTCTTGCTCTGAGAACTCCAACTAACATGACAACGAGAGGAAAGGAAAGACCCTAAAAGAATGGTTCTTCTCGAAGGTCGAACAACTCAGGATTAACTCACGGAATGAGACATAGCAACATCTCTCGAGCTGAGACACGAGATACACATCAAGAGGGGTGGAAAGAAACGGATGACGAAGGTTCACTAGGTGGACAACAATTTCACGCTTAAGAAGGTGGCGATCGGTTGTCAACGTAGCGAGGAGTTGAATTGCCATGACACCACGACGAAACATCCTGGAGAAGGGTGATTCGTAGATTATTTCCTTAAGTGGCAAAAAGAATTACCTTTGATATAAAGATCATTGAAACTCTTTAAACCAACCTAAGGAAATCACAAGCGATCATTTGGAGGGGGTCGGTAGAATGGCATACTCGGACTTGGATGATGTGGATTACCTTGTTGAAGACAACGTAATGGATGAATTTGCTTATCACCGGAGATGGAAGAGACCCGTGGTAGAATGGCACATTGGCGGTGCAAGCTGGGAACAAAATGCAAATGCTGGGAATGATTCTGGTAACTGGGGAAGAACCCAACAATAGAGAGTGAATTCACTGTTTGAGAAGGTCATAGCATTGCCGAGGGAACTGAGAGCATCCCAGTTAGTGCCGATGATAACACGTAGCGCTTGTGCATGCTCTCAAGAACTTGAGCATTTCCATATTCATCAAGGTTTTACCAACATCCGTGTCAAGGATTCTGGCAACACAACTTGCTACCATGATGAATGATGATGGATGATGCAGATGCAAAGGAAGATAACACTTCTCAGATTTCATCTTAGCGAGGCCAAGGGAATAGAATCTGGATGATCGACCGAGAGACATTTAGCACTCCGCTTCTAATGTTCTCCTTGATGTGCTAGCGTAACCCATTCATAGATATGGTTTGATAACTAGAACATCAAGTAAAAGGTCGGACTTTGGGAGCAATAGAATCCATAAGGAACAGTTACGGAGGTAAATCCTACGAAATCCTTATGGGAAGGTGGCCAACTTCTTCAATCAAGATACTACAATAATAGGTCTTTCGGCTGGGTGTGTTGGCCACGACATCCACCTTACCGGTTATCGAGGGACCAATATTACAGTTCTTGGGAAATGTTCCAACCATCATATCTGCCTGAGATTCAGATCTGGTTGGTGTCAGGATATTCCAGACTCATCGAGTCTAGGAAGAAAAATGAAAGTTTGCCACACAACTCGACGAGATGACGTTGCGAGATTCTCGGGGAATGAACTACGATAGCAAGCTCCAAAACATGAGCTGGTTCTGCTACAAACATGTGAACACGTTGTCCCAGACAAGCATGCCCACATGGTAGTCTTACAATAAAACACTACCGAGTTCAGGAGGGGAACCATAATCGAGGATATCGAAGTCCTTGCATAAGGCATGCTCTTAAGAAGAAACTTCTTCTCCTTGAACAAATCAATCAGTGGCTTGGTGTGCTCGGAACACATATGGAATGAAGGTTGCAAGTCTCCAAACCATAGAATACTTCGCACATATGCATGACTGACTTGGGATGATTCCAGAGGAAGCAAAACTAACTTTCTCAAATTCACGGCGGCAACTTTCACCAAATGCACGTGTATAAGAGGAAGTCACTCCTTTCATCAAACAAATACTTCATGAGCTAGCATGAGGAAAATGCTTCAAAAGTTTCCAACACTAACTTGTTGTCCAACAAGACCATGGAGGAGATAAGGATGTTGTCAATGGGCTCAACAACAATTCATCTAGGTTTCCTTTTAAAAGGAATTCCATAGTTAAGTGAACGCGGTGATAGCATTGGTCAGACCAAAGATGTAATGGTGTATGCTCGAGGGATCAACCACGAATAAGACAACATTACGAGCATCGTTGGTACTGATTTGATTTGACGATGGCCCACACTCAAATCAAAGGATTGATAAGACAATAGGTCCAACAACTGATCACAGGGACCAATCGATGAAGATATCATCTTTCTTCAACACACACTACACAAGAATATCCCTTTGGAACGAACTAAGTCAGACAAGCTTTTATCTTCCAACTCTCCAAGTTTTTGTCCAGCTTAACCAACTAGCTCAGGGATATCTAACACCGATTCTTGGAAAGAAGGTGGTTCATAAGAAACCAACTTGATCACGGGCTCAACATAACGGTCAGGTGACGACCTGGTGATACTTCCGAGAAGACATTCAGAAAATCACGAACCACCGGTATGTTACTAAGCTCGAGAACAATCTCGCTTTTGAGGGCAAGACGATATAATCAAATGAGTGAGGACTTGACAAGATCCTAACTCATCAATCGAAGGGTGCACCGAAATAAGAACTAGGTAGCACGATAAGTCTTAGAAGGATGATTCAAAAACCAACATGCTAAGAATGAAATTATTATCCTTTAACTACCAAGCAACGAGGTTGCTGGGAGTATTGATTTCACACATCACAATTCATTTGTCGGTATTCCGGTTGCATCAACACGAGGGCCGAGGAATGAACAGTGATGGCAAGAAGTATAACTGTACCAAGAGTTCATGGGATGGTGTGCAATTCCTATAACAATCCCGATATAAAGATGGTAATACTCCAAGGTAGAACAGAACAAAAGCTGGATTAGCATTTTGATCTGCGGAATGCAATTGCTTTGACCCAATCCTAGATATGGATGAGGTACTGGAGTTTGTTTTTCCTAGTCATTCTGCGATAGAATGGCTTGACGGACCACAAGAGTAATAGGCATCGATAAACGAACGCACGCATACTCTTGACTATCAATTGATATACGAAGGTCAGAATGCAACTAAAGAGAACAACTCAAAGGAACATATAATTTTCTGAGTTGTGGATGCATAGATTAGTATGTCGAACCAAGTTCAACATATTTCTTCCGGATAACCCATGCAGAAAGGTTGAGCTGGCAGAGTCACAATATAGCATGGAAAACTCATCAAGAGCACTCTGGTTGTGATCGTTCAGTTCAACGAGGAACTTCTGCCATAAGTAGTTCATGGTATTTGGAAGAAGAAGATACCACGGACTTCAAGGATTATCGCAAAGGTTACTAATATCCTAAAGGCACTAGCAATTACTATCAACATGAAGTAGGTAGAGTGAATCTCGGGTTCAAAACCCAGAAATAGAATACCTACTACTAAGTAGCATCACGGGATGCTTTCGAGAATAAAGGCCAGAATCATCACACTGGGATCACAAAACATTGCTAGATTACTAGGTGACTCCCTAAACACCTAGGGCCATAATAGTAACTCCAACATAATGTCAAGGCAATAGAATACCTCAACTCAACAATTAGTGTGATTGAGCTGGCATAAAGGAGCATCGAAACCAGAGGGAAAGGATTTGCAAATGCATCAGACTATTTAGAAACCTGGAATGACTCGGACAGCATAACGGCTGTAAATGCTCAGAAAAAATTTGAGACATTCACATAAATGGTGGCATAACCACTCAGAAGCACAATATCAAGGTCTCGAGATCAATAGTTAACATACAGAAGTAGTAGGAACTGAACTGAGACTTAAATCCAACAATCTTATAAGTCCACTGATAGTAACACGTGATCCTAATAGAAAGAGGAGAAAGCCTAGTTCCTTAACCCCGCAGGAAAGATAAGATGACTCAGATCAGAAGGCATAAGGTATAAGGAGTAAAAAGAGCCTTACGTTCCATCCCACAATCAATTCCCTTATATAACTAAAGAATTTCTAGACTCAACTTCGATCAGTTTGGCTTGATAATCCTACAGGCAGTCAAGCTCTGATACCAACGCTGTCAGGACCCCGACTCAATGCCACATCGATCTAGCATGTAACACCTCATATCACTTTGCGGCCTCACGCACGGTATTCCCACGGGTGTCGCCTTACCTTGGCCCGGGACCGTTTGCGCCTTTTGGCACACGTATATGACGGTGTCGCTAGCATCCATATGATAAGGAGCCCGGGCTGACATGGCTAGTCGTAAACCCAAAGTGGCACAGACTTACAGGGACAGGCATTCATGACCCAGCATCGAACGTGTCGGTCATCAGCGAGTGAATCCAGGCTGTAGCACTGGGCTAGCAGGACTCCGGTGAACCGGGCTGTAGCGGGCTAACAGGACTCCGGTATTCATCGCGTGACATTTCCCCGAAGGGACAGACACAGGAACGAAGAAGGACACATGCCGGCCAGCCTAAGTGTTCCAGAGCAGTAGCAAGCTACCATGGCTCAGCGGTAACACTAGGAGACATTTCCCGGTAAGAGAGGCTACTAAAGATAAACAACTAGGTTGTCAGATCCCACACATACCAAGCATTTCAATAACATACACACAATATGCTCGATATGTGCAAATACAACATGGCATCACAACATGACTCTACAACTCAAGTAGTTTAATCAATAGGCTCCGAGGAGCGAGATATTACAAACATGGGTCTCATGACCCAACAATCAGAGCATACAAATCAAAGCACAAGCGGAAGCTATCATGTCTGAGTACAGACATCTATAAATGAAAAAGGCTGAGAAGCCTGACTATCTATCAGATCCTGCCGAGGGCACAAGATCGTAGCTGAGGTATCAAGCTAAACGTCGAAGTCCACGCGAAACTACTAGTGAGACCGAAGTCTCTCTGCAAAAACATAAAATAGGCAAACGTGAGTACAAATGTACCCAGCAAGACTTACATCAGATCTATCTACATATGCATCATTATCAACAAAGGGATGGTGGGGTTTAACTGCAGCAAGCCAGCTTTGACTCGGTGGCTATCCTAAACTACGACTGCAAGCGACTCTTTTGAGGTGGCGCACACGAGTCCACATATTCACCATATCAATACACCACTATGGATCCGCTCCCGTCTCCCTACGAGAACGCCATCCATAGCACTCATGCTTATCTTGCGCATTTTAAAGTATCCACTTTCACTTGTCTATGAACTGATATAAGCAACCCAGAAGTCCTTTACCGTGGACACGGCTATTCGAATAGATGATGTTAACCCTGCAGGGGTGTACTTCTTCATACATGTTTCCACCACTTAGCGTCTGCACACGACATGTGCTCGGCAGACTTCAAGCGAAAGCCGACGTGGGTGTAGACCACGACCTACCTAAACACTCAAGTCTCTAGTCCAGGTTTATCGCCTATTCGGGTTCCATCCATGAGGAGATCCGGCCGGAGTTTCGCTCACAGCCCCAAACGATGTGAACAGGGTTCCGTGACACCAAACGGGCGCCCGGTATACCCGGCCACGTGCCTACCGCATCACAGCCCACCCCTACGGTCAGCGTTGTCCACGGCCTCCAGCATACTACAAACACCAGAAACTACTTGCAACTCCTGGACAGAGGACAAGGGTGAATAAGAAGTCGAGCGGGGTCATATTTCAGGGCCCAATGCATGGTAGTAGCTGAATCATGGATCACAAACACAGAACTCAGTTCCTGAGGACGGCTGCAATGAGACAACCCACCATGTACTCCTACATGGCCTCTCACCGCTACCTTTACCAAATCGTGTTCACACACTTAGCTCACACACAGTAGGACATGTTCACACGCCTCTGATTCATCCCCGATGAATCAGACCTGACTCAACTCTAAGCAGTAGCAGGCATGACAAACAAGCATGAATGAGTAGGCACAACAGGGCTCAAACAATTCCTACTCATACTAGTGGGTTTCATCTATTTACTGTGGAATGACAGGTCATGCAAAGGATAAAGGGGTTCGGCTACCGCAGCAAGTAACAGATGAATCGTTGTTGTCCTAATGCAGTAAAAGAGAGCAGGAGCGAGAGAGTAGGATTGTATCGGAATGAACAAGGGGGTTTTGCTTGCCTGGCACTTCTGAAGATAACATTGAGTCTTCATCAGTGTCAACGATCACATCATCGGTATCACGTCTATCAGAGGGGACAAATACCGGCAACACAGAAGGGAACACAATCAATGCAATGCACAATATGATGCATGATCATGACATGGCAAAATGAATGTGTTTTGAGCCAATGCAACTAGCAACAGATTAAATGAAGTTGGTTTGAATACAAGATTCAAATTCAAACTCCATATGTGATTATTTAAATGCCCTTTATTTGTTTTGTGCTAAACAGCATCTATAAGTTGTTCTAACATGCATGGAAATGGTACAGATGGATTCCTTGAATTTTTCTGATAATTTTTCATATATAAATTATTTAATTTGGAGCTACGGTTGAATTTCTATGATTTATTGAAGTTTTAGCTATTTTCTGGAATTTCCTGATTATTTATAAAATAAACTAAATTCCAGAAAAGGAATATTGCGTCAGCATGACGCCGGGGTGACGTCAGCAGGTCAAAGGCGTCGACCAGGTCAAACCTGACCAGTGGGGTCCACTGGTCAGTGACCCAGTCAACTAACCAGGTTAGTTAGCCCTAACTAACTTAGTTAGCCGGGCGGGGCCCGCATGTCAGTGGCCTATCTAATTAGCTAGGTTAATTAGCGCTAACTAATCTAACACTAATCTAGCAGGCGCCTGGGCCCACATGTCAGGGGGGTCAAACCCCGGGTCAAACCCGCCGGAGTTGACCCGCGGCTTGTCGCCGGCGACGCCAGCAACGGCGGAGGGCGTCGGAAACGCTCCTTCGGCGACCAAATCGGCGACTGAGGGGCTCTACGCGTAGCTGGGAGTCGCCCGCATCCCTCTGTGCAAACGGCAGGGGCTGAGGTGGCCCGAGCTCACCGGAACGGGGCCCGCGGCGGTGACCGGAGTTCGGGCGAGCGCGGGTTCGGAGTTCTGGTGCATGGCAGGTCCAGCTGGTGGTCGGGGTCATCTCCTGGGAGCAAACCGAGTGCTATGACGCGCCCAGGCACGAGCTACGGCGTCTGTAGCCACGACGGCGACATGGCCAGCGGCGGTGAGCTTTCGGGCTCGTGGGGAACGGCGCTACGGCACGGAGGGGAGCATGCTGAGTTAGGGGAGAGGGTCAGTGACTCACGGCGATGACGAGGGGACGCTCGGCGAGGTCGGGGACGGTCCGGAGCTGGCGAATTTGACGAAGATGGTCGGCGGGTCCGAGGTAGAAGACGACGGCGATGGCGGCGATGCAGGGCTTCCGGAGGGCTGTGGATCGGTGGGGAGGAAGAGGGGGTCGAGGCGGAGCTCCTGGGTGCATCGGCGAGGCTAGGGGTGGCCGGTGGCCATGGGTACGGCGACGATGACGGCGAGCTCCGCTCGGTCGCGGGAGGGGAAACAGAGGAGCGAGGGGGAGGGAGGTCCAGAGAGCGAGGGAGAAGTGAGAGGGGGTCGGGGACGTCTCCGTGGCGTCGCGAGGAAGTCGGGGAGGCTGCCACGGCGAAGCAGGAGGTGGCCGGCGTCGGCGCGCGTGCGTCCAGCACGCAGCTGCTTCGGGGCGAGGGGGAGGAAGATGACTGGCAGCTGGGCTGCACAGTAACCGAGCCGTGCAAAAGCTGGGTCGGCTACAGGTAAGTGGCCCAGGTACGGGTCTTTCTCTCTCTCTCCTTTATTTTTTTCTTCTGTTTTGTTTTATTTAATTTCGTTTTGCCACTGTTTTGAATTTTAAACAAACTCAAACAATGCCAAAAACTCCTCTGAATAATTTTATTTGGCTAGATGGACTTTTCCAAAAGCTCATAAAATATTTCAGGGGTATTTGAAATTATATTCTAATTATATGAATATAATTCAAATTCAAATAGCTAATGATTTAAATTCAAAGTCCCAAAAATAAATCCTTAAAAATGTTCAATATTTTGGTTGGGACCAGAACCCTTACCAAAAATTATCAAACATTTAAGAAGAGCCTTTTGGAGCAATGAATGAGATTTCTAGGGTTTTTGCCCCTCTTTTATTTAGGGTTTTGAGGCTTCCAATATTCCTCAATTCAAGTTTCAAAAATATAGACATGATGCACACATGAAGCTGACCTAGAGCAATGCCAGAAGCTAGGGATGTGACAGAAGGAACGATTGGCTTCTTTTTTTCTTGCCTGATCAGCACTTTCCAAGTGCAACCGTGATTTACCTTTTTTCAACTCTCTCTCTTTCCAACAGAAAATCCCTACGTGTCTGGAATTGTTTTTTTTCTTTCAAGGACACGTCCAGAATTGGGAAACCTCCAACCGGATCTTGATTTTTTTTCTAAGTGGGGCAACGAATCTGGACACTTCCTCGTTTATTTTTTATCCTTTAACAACTCATGTAATTTCCTTCCAGATTCGGTCAACACTTCCCTTCTTTTTATTTTTTTTGTTAAAACTAACTTGCCGATCAAACCGAAATAGCCCTTCCAAATATCACGTGAGCAACCTCAATTCTAGGCACTATTCATGTTTTTTCTTTATGGTTGATCTCACTGCCTTTCTCTCTCTCTTGACTCAATCATCAAGATCGAATAAACAAACCGACTAGCACTTTCCCAATAAATTTGCCCGGATCTGATCTGACTTGCTTTTTTTTTCTCCAAATTTGCTACTCATATTCTTCTTATCTCTCTCTTTGATTCTTTCCAAAGTTAAACAGCCAACGTGGATCGCTTCCTAAACTCCAACTGAGTCTACTTTTTACCTTTTTTTCGCAGATCGCAACCTTTCCAAAGTAGCAACAGATTGGCCGTACAGTTTCTTTTCTTTCTACTCTCTTTTTTTACCGATCCAAACCTTTCAAAGATAAATGGTTTTTAGATACCCAAAAGATCATCCCAATTGAAGGACTCGTATCTTTCCAAACATGGACCTTTTCTTTCTTTCCAACCATGAGCTTGCCAACTACTCCCTCTATGTTTTAGGCCGCACCAAAACTTGCCCTATTATTCTGTTGATCCGAAATTACCAAACCAGGAGGATTCGGCTCGATATCTTCTGTTTATACCATGGAAAATGAGGGATTTATAGCAAATCAGCGCTTGCCTTTTCTGTTGCGTACAATCCTTTCTGTCCTTCTATGTCTTTCTCTCTTCAAATGTTTTTCTCTCTTAAAAAACCAACTAGAATATGTACGGGGCTACGGGCGAGGGACCAGCAGAATCACGTGACCTACTTCCTTCGATCAACTCCAATGATTGCTGCTTCTTATGTTTCCTCTATGATGATCAATCCATACTTATGTAGTTTCCAAACAAACTCTATCATGTATCATCTCCTTTTTTCAGATTTCTTTCTCTCTCTCTGAATGAATCAAGCAAAAAGATGAACCGAGAAGATGATGATAACAAACGACAAAAGTTGATGGATGGTGGTGATGGTGGTGAACAAAATAAGTGGCAACGGATGATGACAATGAAGTGGATGATGGTGGTTGTGGAGACAGCATGAACAAAACATGACTAGAACCCGAAACTCTAAAAGTCTAGACACTAAAAACCAGCAACTCGACACATGATGCAATCAAAAAGTTCAACAATGCAAAAACTAAGTGATAATAGCGAAAGGCTCGGATTGTCTGGGACACGGATGAACTAATCTAACTTTTTTGGCTCTTTTGTGGACTGTCGGTATAAAGGATAGATGCGTGCTAACTACGAAAAACTATAAAATCTCACCGAGCAACCTGAAAACTGATACCACTTGATACAGGTGAGGGTCCCGATCTTTCAATGAGATAACTATCGATTTGGTGGAGATGACTTTGACGATCCGACTACAAACGTGCAACGACGTTGCGCCTTAGCAACCGCTAAACCGACTACGAGAGGTTATTGACCACGCCGGAGCACGATCAACCTGACCACAAAGGTCTATTCCTGCAAGCAATCGAAGAACAAGCAAGAATATGATTAAGCAATCTGAATATTGCGAGTATGGATGAAGTATTGATAAAAGTGGGGTTTCATAAGCGGTCTTGGTCTGGTCGTTGGACACAAACAAAGTACACAAAGTTGCAGCAATGGCTAACTTTTAACTAAATAAAACCCAAGTCTAAACGGTGCCTTAAGGGTTGTATTTATAAGGGAAAAGAGAGGGGCTTCGTCCACCCTTGGCAAGGTGGGACTAAAACACATCCTAAGTCGTTTTCCCTACAATATGGACTCTAAAAATAGCCAAATGAGAGGTATTTCAAAAATAAATGGGCCTAGCCCAAAATTAAGGTGACACAGCACCAATAATAAGCTATGGACGAAATTTGTGAAAGACATGTTGTATATTTCGTCCATCTTCTTGTATGTCATCATGGTGGCTTCAAAGTGCGGAAATCTCCTCCGGAAACTCCGTTCTTGTTCCTTTTGCGCGCGCCTTCATCATAGTGCTTGATCATGCTCCAGTGTTCATTCTTCTTGTCCATACTAGGTGCTTCAACTGTAACCAACACAAATATATCTAAGTTAGGCAGCATCACACCCTCATGAACATTAGAAACATTACTAAGAAATGAAAGTATCTGATAATTTAACTGGCATGTGCGAGCTCTAGTAATTGGTCCAATAGGTATAGTAGCAGGGGTTGTGGGTGTAACTGTGCTAGCCATGTCTTCAGCACCTCATGTCCTTGCCATGGCACTATTGAACTTGTCTGAAGCATTCTAGGTAAAACTATTAGTCCAACAAAAAGTATGTTGACATTAATTACCAAAACCACCAAGGGAGCAATTGTGATTTCAGTTATCGAACCAATAGGAGAACCACGCAAACCCTAATGAACAACACTTGCACACACATGAGTAAATACTTGCACCCAACGCGGGCAAGAGGGTTGTCAATCCCCTTGAACTTGTTACTTGCAAGGATCAAATCTGGTAGTGGTAGATATACAAATTTGAAAGAAAAAAAGAAAGAAAATTGCGGCAAGGTAATTTAGGTTTTTGTAATATGATTAATGTTGACCCGGGGGGCATACTTTTCACTAGAGGCTTCTCTCTCGAAACATAACATATGATGGGTAGACAAATTACTGTTGGGCAATTGATAGAAAAGCGCATAGTTATGACGTTATTCATGGCTATGATCATGTACATAGGCATCATGTTCGTGACAAGTAGACCGGCTCATGCCTGCATCTACTACTGTTACTCCACCAAACGACTGACTCCTGCCTGCATCTATGGTATTCAGTTCATGACAAACAAAGTAACGCTTTAAGCAAGATGAGATGATGGAGACAGACTCGCCTCTGAGGCGGCATGTGCCGCGAACACGGCAGCGGTAAGGCTCTTTGCATGCTCGACGAGGCGCTCCTCCTCCTCCCGCGGGAACTCGGTGTAGCGCGCAAGGTCGCTGACGCACGTGCGGGCCTCCACCTCCACCTCCCGCCTTCGGGCGGCGGTGGCGGAGCGGGTGATGACCCCGGCGGTCGACAGTGGGCTGGCGTCCATGGCGGCCAATGATGGGGTGGCGGCCATGGCGGCCGATGATGGGGTGGTGGCCACGACCACCACCTCCCGCCTTCGGGCCGCGGTGGCGGAGCGGGTGATGGCCACGGTGGCAGGCATGGGGTGGTGGCACGACAGCCACCTCCCGCCTTCGGGCCACGGCGGCGGAGCGAGCGATGGCCCTGGCTTTCGATGGTGGTGTGGCGGCAATGGCGGCCGGCAACAGCTGTCGACGGGCATCGGCGGCGGGGCGTGTGGTGGGTGTTCCGCCACACCCAACAGGGACGCCACACGCACTACACTACACCGGGGACTGTGCCGCCGCCGCGGTGTAGCCTCCCAGCTGGAGCTGTCCTCTGATGATGGTGGAGTGGCTGAGCGACGACGATGGAGCGGTGCCATTGGCGATTGTGGGAGAAGCAGACGAGATAAGCTACAGGAAGGGAGGGAGGGGAAAATGCGATGCAGGACTCGTTAGCCGTGTGGGTTTATATAGCAAGCCGGTAAGCATTGGGATTTTGGGAGATTTCATCGAGTTGGGCGGGAAGCTTGCGCGGGAACCTGCGAGGTTGAGCGGGAACGAGGTCACCGACAATTCATTGGCGCCACTTCGAGCCACTGTTTGGCCAAAAGAGCACCCCCGTGCGCTGCGCAAGCTTGCGCTATGAGCCGTGTGCGGCAGCGGGGTGACAAGACGTGCGAGAGGAGGATGAAAGGCCACGTACACATATGGTTAATAAAAAAATGTTTGCGATTTAATTAGCTGCTATACCCCTGTCCTGGTTTATAAGTAGGATTTAACTAATAAAATACAAATTCATGTCGCCAAAGATTATATAGTTGGATTCGTATTTAAACATAGTTTCCAATTATATTTTTTAATAACATGCATTAACATTTTGTTGGTTAAATTTAAGGGCAAAGTATCGTATAGAATATAAAGGGGACTAATAGACCAAGACGAAGGTAGTAGCACACGGCCGCTCTCTACGTAGCGATGCAACTGCCGGTCGGCTTGTAGGCGACCATTTCCTGCGTGTTCAACTGCTCTATGCGTGTGGTTGCTTACGGTTGAGGCTACCATGGAGCGCTCTGCTCTCACGTCCCTCCGGACGCTCTACCTTCGTCCCTCCATGTGCGCTACTAGTGTTTGGGGCCGGTGCACGATCACGCACGTTCGTGTGCATGTGGTTGCATCGGGCGCAGCGCGATGATGCAGTTACCCGCTGCAAAAATTGCCATGCGGACGTGCCGAGAATCTAGGCCGCCCGACCCCCATTCATTCTTGCGGCCATTTACCTTCATCTCTCTCGCCACATGACACAATAAGCACATCCATGAAGACACATACAGAGAGGATATCCGGCGGTTCAATGGCGGTCCCCGTGGCTCCAATGGCGCTCCCAGCGGCCGACAACGACAACGGTGGGCAGTTCACCACGCATCGCGTAGTGGACACCCACGTGAGGGGGAAGGCCCTCTAGGTTGTGCACATGAACGATCCAGTCTTGGTGGAGATCTCTATCCAAACTATGGAGCAGTTGCTTGGCGAGGACAAGTACCAAGTGGTCGGCTTCGACCTTGAGTACACCATCGGTCGTGCCGGGCATGATCAGAAGGTTGCGGTCACCCAGTTGTGCGTGCAACATGACATCCTCGTCTACCACTACCACCTAGCCACAAGGCCTTGCAAGCTTTTCTCCAGGTTTATCAACAGCTCCGACTACAGTTTCGCTACGGTGGACACCACAACGATCTAAAAGCGCTCAAGGTTTCGACCTTGAAATGCCAGAGTCTAGTCAACATCCAGGACCACTACAAGGTCTGGGGCACCGACAACAATAAACAGAACTCCCTGGATGAACTCGCCTCAGCCATCATCGACCCCTACTACATGAAGATGAAGGATGAGAGCAAGAAGGACAAGAACGTCTGGCATAGTGTCTGGCATGAGAGACTGGATGAACAACACGTGAAGTATGCGGCCAAGGACGCATACACAAGCTACGAGATGTACAGGCGGATCATTGACATGAGGAGGTGTCTTCTTCCTGCCCTAGACGAGGAATTGGGCCACGGAGCAGTGGTGGGAGCATCACAAGAAGTAGATGACTAGACGATCGTTTCTCCTAGTTTAGAATGCATTCAATTTTTTTATTGAGGTGTGTGTGAATGATCTTTATAGTCACTTATGTAATTGGATGTTTATTTCAGTTATATATATAAATGTTATTCTTCTATAGACAGAGAAAATCACACGGCTTATTAATAGCAATCGTCTGTGTAATTATTGGTCTTCGCACACATTTCTGATTACGGACATGTTTGCCGCGTATCACACACATCTTATTCAGTTAAACCGTTTCCATTGTGTTGCCTAATCACACACAGTTCATCCTAGTGAACTGTATGTCGTATATCGCACACACCCTCATATGGCTGCTCGTTTCTGTTGTTCTGCATTATAGCAAACAGTTCTTCTAGATTAATCATTTGCCACTCATCGCACACACAAATCTAATACGAGCCGTGTTTGATGTCACCGCCATCGCAAACGTTTTGCATCTTTTTTACAGTTTTATTACATCACCGTTTGTGATTGATGCATCGCACACAGTTTCGTCGAAGGGTCTCTGATTCGACTGTCGTGTTTGGACCATCCTGCAGTAGTGTGGGAAGGCCCTTACCGGGTAGTACAAGTCAGGAGACCTGGCGCGGTCCATTTGGAGACCCAAGATGGCATCAAAGTGCAAAACTCATGGAATACTGAGCATCTTCATAAGTTCTACTCATAAGGCGTGGCTGCAGGTTTCAGTCCCCAGCAACCACCTTTTGTACAAGCCTTGCAGATGTGCATGTAACCCTTTGTACAAAGCTAGGCATAGACCCCATGCAAAGATAATAAAACGAAGTGCTGGCATCTAAGACTTGCATGCATAATTTCTTAAGTATGATTTTGCCATGATAACCAATCCATTTAAGGGAGAATCGTATGTTGTTGTTTTCCCCTTGTACTGTCAACAGGGCTCCTACTGCGGATGAACTCCCCGAAGGGGAAGAAGTGAGAGCGGCCTAGCCTACCGGTCCCCGGCGGTTCCTTCTTGCCAAAGCAATAAGGAGGGCCGCAAACATAGATAAGTTTTCCTCCCCATCCACGAGTATGTTACTGTATGAAAACCTTGTCGCCCTCAACATATGTGCTCCCATCCTTTGACTCGATGGTTTACTTCAGTTAGGATGGTAGTAGTAGCATTTGGAGGGGGACTAGCGAGGGGCCTCCCTCCACGCTCCTAACCCATCAGGACGGGTCCAGTGGCAGCAACGGAAGGGGTCGGCAACGTGCCTTGCCGAGGAACCTTGTTTACTTGGAAGTATTGAGGGGCTATCCCTCGGCATGGACATGATACATGCACAAGTACTCGCAGGCATTTCTTTTTTCATTAATACATGGATAAACAAGTATAAATCATACAGAATACAAACATGGATGGAAGATTACATAATTTAAACTAAACTTTGGCAGATGCCTACATCTTTTAGATTGAAAAAAGATAAGTGCCCCGTAATGCATTTCTTGTCCCTCTCCTCCTAGGAGCTCCAGTGGGAGGTGAAGAGGGGAAAAGGAGTGTCTCGGCAGAATCCTAGCCTGACAAGATCGGGAGGGCGACACCCTGACAGGGAGGGGAAGACGATGGACGGAAAGAGGGGCTAGGCGATGCCCATGTCACCACCGCCAGGACCAGAGGAATGCGGTAGGAGGGGCACCGGCAGGGGAGACGAAGCCAGAGTCCACGAGGAAGCCTGCCGGGGTCAGTTGGAGGAGGCGGAGACATCCACACCCAATCCCCCGGCAAATCGCTCTGTCGGGGAGTGATAACCCACAAGTATAGGGGATCGCAACAGTTTTCGATAAGTAAGAGTGTCAAACCCAATGAGGAGCTAAAGGCAGAACAAATGTTCCCTCAAGTTATATCGACCACCGATACAACTCTACGAACGCTTGATGTTCGATTTACCTAGAACAAGTATGTGAAGGAAATATGCCCTAGAGGCAATAATAAAGTTATTATTTATTTCCTTATATCATCGTAAATATTTATTATTCATGCTAGAATTGTATTAACCGGAAACGTAATACTTGTGTGAATACATAGACAAACAAAGTGTCACTAGTATGCCTCTACTTGACTAGCTCGTTAATCAATGATGGTTATGTTTCCTAACCATAGACATGAGTTGTCATTTGATTAACGGGGTCACATCATTAGGAGAATGATGTGATTGACATGACCCATTCCATTAGCTTAGCACCCGATCGTTTAGTATGTAGCTATTGCTTTCTTCATGACTTATACATGTTCCTATGACTATGAGATTATGCAACTCCTGTTTACCGGAGGAACACTTTGTGTGCTACCAAACGTCACAACGTAAATGGGTGATTATAAAGGTGCTCTACAGGTGTCTCCAAAGGTACATGTTGGGTTGGCGTATTTCGAGATTAGGATTTGTCGCTCCGATTGTCGGAGAGGTATCTCTGGGCCCTCTCGGTAATGCACATCACTTAAGCCTTGCAAGCAATGCAACTAATAAGTTAGTTGCAAGATGATGTATTACAGAACGAGTAAAGAGACTTGCCGGTAACGAGATTGAACTAGGTATTGAGATACCGACGATCGAATCTCGGGCAAGTAACATACCGATGACAAAGGGAACAACGTATGTTGTTATGCGGTCTGACCGATAAAGATCTTCGTAGAATATGTAGGAGCCAATATGAGCATCCAGGTTCCGCTATTGGTTATTGACCGGAGACGTGTCTCGGTCATGTCTACATTGTTCTCGAACCCGTAGGGTCCGCACGCTTAATGTTACGATGACAGTTTCATTATGAGTTTATATATTTTGATGTACCAAAGGTTGTTCGGAGTCCCGAATGTGATCATGGACTTGACGAGGAGTCTCGTAATGGTCGAGACATAAAGATCGATATATTGGACGACTATATTTGGACACCGGAAAGGTTCCGGGTGAGATTGGGACAATACCGGATCACCGGGAGGTTATCGGAACCCCCGGGAGGTATATGGGCCTTATTGGGCCTTAGTGGAAAGGAGGGGAAAGGAGCAAGGGAGGGGGCACCCCCCCAAGCCCAATCCGAATTGGGAGCCCCCCCCCCTTCCTTCCTCCCTCCTTCCTCTTCCTTCCCTCTCCAACTCCTAATAGGAAAAAGGGGAGTCCTACTCCCGGTGGGAGTTGGACTCCCCCCCTTGGGAGCGCCACCCTCCTTGGCTGGCCCCCTCCTCCACTCCTTTATATACGGGGGCAGGGGGCACCCTATAGACACAACAATTGATCATTGATCTCTTAGCCGTGTGCGGTGCCCCCCTCCACCATAATCCTCGATAATATTTTAGCGGTGCTTAGGCGAAGCCCTGCGACGGTAGAACATCAAGATCGTCACCACGCCGTCGTCCTGACGGAACTCATCCCCGACACTTTGTTGGATCGGAGTCCGGGGATCGTCACCGAGCTGAATGTGTGCTAGAAATCGGAGGTGTCGTAGTTTCGGTGCTTGATCGGTCAGGCCGTGAAGACGTATGACTACATCAACCGTGTTGTGCTAACGCTTCCGCTTCTGGTCTATGATGGTACGTAGACAACACTCTCCCCTCTCGTTGCTATGCATCACCATGTTCTTGAGTGTGCGTAGGAAATTTTGAAATTACTACGTTCCCCAACAGTGGCATCCGAGCCTAGGTTTTATGCGTAGATGTCATATGCACGAGTAGAACACAAGTGAGTTGTGGGCGATATAAGTCATACTGCTTACCAACATGTCATACTTTGGTTCGGCGGTATTGTTGGATCAAGTGGCCCGGACCGACATTACGCGTACGCTTACGCGAGACTGGTTCTACCGAAGTGCTTTGCACACAGGTGGCTGGCGGCTGTCAGTATCTCCAACTTTAGTTGAACCGAGTGTGGCTACGCCTGGTCCTTGCGAAGGTTAAAACAGCACCAACTTGACAAACTATCGTTGTGGTTTTGATGTGTAGGTAAGAACGGTTCTTGCTCAGCCCGTAGCAGCCACGTAAAACTTGCAACAACAAAGTAGAGGACGTCTAACTTGTTTTTGCAGGGCATGTTGTGATGTGATATGGTCAAGACGTGATGAGATATAAGTTGTTGTATAAGATGATCATGTTTTGTTGAAGTTACCGGCAACTGGCAGAAGCCTTATGGTTGTCTCTTTATTGCATAAGATGCAAGCGCCAAATAATTGCTTTACTTTATCGCTATGCGATAGCAATAGTTGCAAGAGCAATAGTTGGCAAGACGACCATGTGACGAAACATTGATATAGATCAAGATGATGGAGATCATGGTGTCATGCCGGTGATGATGGAAATCATGACGATGTTTTGGAGATGGAGATCAAAGGCACAAGGTGATGAGGGCCATATCATGTCACATATTTTGATTGCATGTGATGTTTATCTTTTATGCATCTTATCTTGCTTTAATTGACGGTAGCATTATAAGATGATCTCTCACTAAATTTCAAGATAAAAGTGTTCTCCCTAAGTATGCACCATTGCCAAAGTTTGTCGTGCCCAGACACCACGTGATGATCGGGTGTGATAAGCTCTACGTCCATCTACAACGGGTGCAAGCCAGTTTTGCACATGCAGAATACTCAGGTTAAACTTGATGAGCCTAGCATATGCAGATATGGCCTCGGAACACTGAGACCGAAAGGTGGAGCATGAATCATATAGTAGATATGATCAACATAATGATGTTCACCATTGAAAGCTACTCCATTTCACGTGATGGTCGGTTATGGTTTAGTTGATTTGGATCACGTGATCACTTAGATGATTAGAGGGATGTCTATCTAAGTGGGAGTTCTTAACTAATATGATTAATTGAAATTTAATTTATCATGAACTTAGTCCAGGTAGTATTAGCATATCTATGTTGTAGATCAATAGCTCGCGTTTAGCTCCCCTGTTTTATTTTTGATATGTTCCTAGAGAAAAACTAAGTTGAAAGATGTTAGTAGCAATGATGCGGATTGGATCCGTGATTTGAGGTTTATCCTCATTGTTGCACAGAAGAATTATGTCTTTGATGCACCGCTAGGTGACAAACCTATTGCAGGAGCAGATGCAGATGTTATGAACATTTGGCTAGCTCAATATGATGACTACTTGATAGTTTAGTGCACCATGCTTAAGCGGCTTAGAATCAGGACTTCAAAGACGTTTTGAACATCATGGACCATATGAGATGTTCCAGGAGTTGAAGTTAATATTTCAAGCAAATACCCAAGTTGAGAGATATGAAGTCTCCAACAAGTTCTATAGCTAAAAGATGGAGGAGAATAGCTCAAGCAGTGAGCATGTGCTCAGATTGTCTGGGTACTACAATCGCTTGAATCAAGTGGGAGTTAATCTTCCAGATAAAATAGTGATTGACAGAATTCTCTAGTCACCATCACCAAGTTAGTAGAACTTCATGATGAACTATAATATGCAAGGGATAACGGAAATGATTCCAAGCTCTTTGTGATGCTGAAATCAACGAAGGTAGAAATCAAGAAAAGCATCAAGTGTTGATGGTAAACAAAACCACTAGTTTCAAGTAAAGGGACAAAGGGAAGAAAGGGGAACTTCAAGAAGAACGGCAAGCAAGTTGCTGCTCAAGTAAAAACCCAAGTCTGGACCTAAGCCTGAAACTGAGTGCTTCTACTGCAAAGGGACTGGTCACTGGAAGCGGAACTACCCCAAGTAATTGGCAGATAAGAAGGATGGCAAAGTGAACATAGGTATATTTGATATACATGTTATTGATGTGTACTTTACTAGTGTTTATAGAAACCCCTTAGTATTTGATACTAGTTCAGTTGCTAAGAGTGGTAACTGAAACGGGAGTTGCAGAATTAACAGAGACTAGTTAAGGGTGAAGTGATGATGTGTGGTGTAGATCGCTGTTGCATAGAGAGGGAGAGAGTTGGTGGTGACGGCAGCGAAGTTATTGGTGTAGATCGCTGTCACGATGATTGGCCCAGCAGCATTCCGGCGCCACCGGGAGAGAGGGGTGAGAGCCCCCCTCCTTCTTCTTCCTTGGCCTCCCCCTAGATGGGAGGAGAATTTCCCCTCTTGGTACACGGCCGCCATGGCGGCGGAGGGGCAGGAGCCCCTCCTAGATTGGATCTCTCTCTCTCTCTATTCTCTTCTATTTCGCGTTCCCGTTTTCTGGCCCTTCATTGCTTCTTAAATTCCTGGAGATTCTTAACTCCGATTGGGCTGAAATTTTGAGGGGATTTTTATCCATAAATTATCTTTCTTTTGGTGAAAGATGGGCAGCAACCGCCTTGTGAGGTGCCCACTACCCACCAAGGCACGCCTGGCCTGCCCCCCCCCCCCAAGGTGCGCACTGATGCCTAGTGGGCCCCTTGAGCACTGTCTTGCGTTGATTCTTCTTCCAAAAATTCACATATATTCCAAATAAAATCTCCATAAATTTTTATCACGTTTGGACTTTGTTTGATATGGATATTTTGTGAAACAAAAAACACGCAACAAACACGAGACGGCACTGGGCACTAGATCAATATGTTAGTCCAATAAATCATATACATTGTTGCCAAAAGTATGTGAAAGTTGTATAATATTGGCATGGAACAATCAAAAATATAGATACGACTGAGACGTATCAATTGGCAATAGCTTCAGGCCACCACTTATGTGGCGTCTTGTATTCATCAAGCATAGTGTGTGCCATCTCAATGAGAGTCTTGTTCTTGCGCTCCATGGCGCCATTCTCCTGCGGGGTGTATGGAGCTGACAACTCATGAGTAATGCCAAGAACATCAAGATAGGTATCGAGCCCGGTATTATTTACTCAGTGCCATTGTCACTCGTGATGTGCTTGATCTTGACGCCGTAGTTGGTCATGGCACGGTTGGGGAATCACCTTAATACATCTTGCACTTCATTCTTATACGGGATTATGTGCACCCAGGTATATCGAGAATAATCATCAACAATTATGAAGCCATATAGATGTGTAGTAGTGGTAAGAGTAGAATAATGAGTAGGGCCAAATAAGTCCATATGTAGGAGCTCGAAGGGACGTGTAGTCGTCATGATTGTCTTCGAGGGATGTTTTGCCCAAGTCATCTTCCCAGCTTCGCACGCACCACATAGATGATCCTTCTTGAACTTGACACCCTCGATCCTAGTGATGTGCTTCTTCTTCTTCACAGGGGTGTGCAAGTTCCTCATGCCAACATTTCCTAGCCATCGATGCCAAAGCCAGCATTCTGAAGCTTTTGCTAGAAGTCATGTGACAAGTTGTGGTCCTGCAGAGAAATTACCATGTACAAGTCAACTATTCGAAAACCTTCAAAGACTTTGGTTTTATCAGAGGCCACTAGCACAAGACATCGGTATTTGCTACAGATGACAATCACATCAAGATCACAAAGCATTGAGACTAACATTAGGTTAAATCCAAGGGATTCAATAAGCATCACTTTATCCATGTGTCGATCCTTTGAGATTGCAACCCTACCTAGACCCAATACCTTCCTTTTGCTAGTGTCAGCAAATGTGATGTGACTTTGTCTAGGTGGACGAAGGGTTGGGTCCATAAGTAGGCTTCGATCACAAGTCATATTGTTAGTGCATCCACTATCCGAGATCCATTCAGTAGCTTTCGGAAGAGTACCCTACAATGCAGTTAGTGGGATAGGCTTCACCAAGACAATTGTGAAGAGCAATCATTTGACGGTAAACACTAGCATGAAATGTAAGTTTCCTGGGGGATATGACATGGTGATCATCAAGAAATCCATGGACGAAATAAATGGTAAGCCCATTTGGACATTCTATCTTGCGTCCAACAAGATTTTTCGGTCTCCAGCATTGTCTTCAGAATCCAATGCATTTTGGCTGGAGACCTAACCATGCAAGAGAAATTAGTTCTTATTAATTAACCACCCCCATCTGAAGGGGTGGCTTAGAAGCAATGAGTCTAAGTGCAGCATCTGAGAATTTTGGCTTTGAAGCCCTAGCAAATAGATTCACACGGGGGGTTAGAATACTCAAGTGAATGAGCAGAGAAATTTTTTGATTTGTGAAATAGTGGTTCGAAGAATGATCCTCATATTCATGAGCTTGATCATTGTTACCCTACAAAACATAGGTGTTAGCACGACCATATGAGGTCCTTTGTTTGTATGAAGACTGTGGGCCATATGAAGCCTTTGCTCTAGGGTTTGTCTTCTTCCCTGGTGGTGTCATGATGAAATTATTGGGAAGCTTTTCAAGAAGACTTGTAGGCACCCATATCTTCTTCATAGGAGACCCATTCATGTAGTTAGTTCCAATAAACCTGGCAAACACTTCATTATTTTTATTGTTGACCAGTTAGTTTGAGTCAAATGAATCATCAATGATGATACAGTTAGCACAGTTATAGCCAGATATTGTGGATTGATCCACCGGTGGTCCCCTTGCAGCAACCCATGTAGTTTTGGGGTACTGCTCAGGCTTCCAGTAGGTGCCATCAACATTCATGTTTCTCTCGAAACCAATGCCCTCCTTTCTAGGATTCCTTTTCAAGATCTACTTGTTGAGGACATCACAAAGGGTTTGGTGCCCTTTGAGACTTTTGTACATGCTTGTTTCAAGCAATGTCTTCAACATGGCATTCTCATCAGTAATAGTGGTAGCTTCCTCAGATGAGGGGTTACTGACCACAGATATAGTTGAAGATATTGCAGGTTTAGAAGCATTTGAACATTTAGCAGAAGAATTAGCGTTATCACACTCAAGGCATTTCAAGCATGGTGGCACAAACTCATCCTGAGCGGTACTGATCTATTGAGCAAGCAGTGAATCATTTTTAGTTTGAAGATCATCATGAGACACTCTTAGTTTCTCTAGATCTTGCTTCCTTTGAAGATAATCATAGGGAAGCTTCTCATGATCTGCTCAGAGCGTATCATGACGACTTAGAAGATCTTCATACTTAACTTGAAGTTTTTCATGTGTTCAATTAAGGATTGACTTTGATTCATTTCCTCGTCCAACATATCATCTCTTTTGTCTAGCAGAATTTGAATTGTTTTCATAGTAGTTTGTTTCTTAGTTGCAATTTTAGCAAGTGTCTTATAGTTGGGTTTGGATTCACATTCAGAGTCATCTTCTGATAGAGGCAAAGGTGTCTCGTCTTTCAATGAGATGGTGGCTATCGTTTATGGTGGAGTAGACTTTGACGATCTGACTACGACCGTGCGAGGACGCCGCGCCTTAGCAATCGCTAAACCAACTCTGAGAGGTTATTGACCACGCCGGAGCACGATCAACCTAACCACGAGGGTCTATTTCCTACAAGCAAACAAAGAACAAGCAAGAAACTGAAATTGCAATCTGGATATTGCGAATAAAAGAGGAAAGCTTTATTGATCAAGTGGGGTTCTGTGACGCCTTGGTCTAGTCATTGAACACAAACGAAGTAAGCGAAGTTGCAGCTATGGCGAACTTTTTATCTAAAAAACCGAAGTCTAAACGATGCCCTAAGGGCTGTATATATGGAGGAAGAGGGGGGAATTTCGTGGCCCTTGGCGGAGGGGTCCAAAACCAACCCTAACTCGTGTTTCCCCACGCATACGGACTCTAAAAACAGCCTATACTTAAGTATTTCGAAATTACATGGGCCTAGCCCAATAATAAGGTGACAAAGCACCTAGAATAGCCTATGGACGAAATTTATGAAGTGGCATCTTGTATATTTTGTCCAAGGCTTCATGCACTCCTTATGGTGGCTTCAAAGTCCTAAAATCATCACTTGTAACTCCGTTCTTGTTCCCCTTGCGCATGCCATCATCTCCATGCTTGGTCTTGCTCCAGTGTTCATCCCTCTTATCCATGCCAGGCCCTTCATTTGTAAGCAAAAAAATGTATCGAATTTAGGCAGCATCATATTCTCATGAACATTAGAATTATTAGCAAGAAACGGAAGTACCTGATAATTTAATTGGCATGTGCGAGCTCTAGTGATAGGTACAATATTTGTAGCAGTAGGGGCTATGGGTGTAACAATGGTATTGATGTCCTCATCATCCTCCCCTTCTTGAAATAAAGTCGTCCTCGACGGAAGCTCATCTTCCTCACCCAAATAAGGCTTCAAATCTAGAATGTTAAAAGTGGGACTAACCCCAAAATCTGCATGCAACTCAAGTTTATATGCATTATCATTTATTTTCTCTAACACCTTAAATGGACCATCAGCACGTGGCATTAGCTTTAATTTGCACAAATCAGGAAATCTATCCTTACGCAAATGTAATCAAACAAGATCTCCACGTGCAAAGACAACACGTTTTCTACCCTTATCTCCAGCAAGTTTATATTTAGCATTCATACGCTCAATGTTCTCCTTAGTTAGCTCATGCATTTTTAAGATCAAATCAGCATGTTGTTTAGCATCAAAATTAACCTTCTCCGAAGATGGAAGAGGCAACAAATCAATAGGTGCATGAGGAAGGAAACCATGCACAATTTCAAAAGGGCACATCTTAGTAGTAGAATGCAATGAACGATTATAAGCAAATTCAATATGAGGCAAGCATTCTTCCCACATTTTCTTTTTATTCTTCAAAATAGCCCTAAGCATAGTAGACAATGCTCTATTGACTACTTCAGTTTGTCCATCAGTTTGGGGGTGACATGTAGTACTAAAAAGCAGTTTAGTCCCCAACTTATCCCATAAACATCTCCAAAAGTGTCTAAGAAATTTAGTATCATGATCTGAAACAATAGTATTTGGCACACCATGCAAGCGAATAATTTCACGAAAGAACAAATCAGCAACATTAACAGCATCATCGCTTTTATGACAAGGTATAAAGTGTGCCATTTTTGAGAACCTATCCACGACAACAAATATGCTATCCCTCCCCTTCTTTGTTCGAGGTAAACCTAAAACAAAGTCCATAGATATATCCTCCCAAGAAACACTAGGTACAGGCAAAGGCATATATAAACCATGAGGATTGAGTCGTGACTTACCTTTTTGACATGTAGTGTAGCGAGCAACAAAACGCTCAACATCCCGTCTCATCTTTGGCCAAAAGAAATGTGTAGCAAGTATATCCTCCGTCTTCTTCATGCCAAAGTGTCCCATTAATCCTCCTCCATGTGCCTCCTGCAACAACAAAAGACAAATAGGGCTAGCTAGAATGCATAGCTTGTTAGAACGAAACACAAATCCATCGTTAATGACGAACTTGTTCAATGTTCTCCCTTCCTTACAATTCTGCAATACATCTTGAAATTCAGCATCATGCACATATTGATCTTTGATGGTCTCCAAACCAAATATTTCAAAGTCAAGTTATGAAAGAATAGTATAACGACGAGACAATGCATCAGCAATAACATTTTCTTTACCCTTCTTGTGTTCAGACTAGGTTCGGTTTTGCTTGGATTTTAATGTGTTTCAAAGATTCATGATCAGAATGTATAACAAATTCTTTGGGCCATAAATAATGTTGCCATGTTTCTAAGGTCCGAACAAGAGCATATAATTCTTTATCATAAGTAGAATAGTTCAGACTAGGCCCACTCAATTTTTCAGAAATGTATGCAATAGGTTTGCCATCTTGTAATAACACACCTCCTAATCCAATTCCACTAGCATCACATTCAAGCTCGAAAGTCTTATTAAAATCAGGAAGTTCGAGTAAAGGAGCATGTGTCAACTTATCTTTCAATGTCGTGAAGGCTTCTTCTTGTGCGGTCCCCCAAACAATAGGCACATCCTTCTTTGTAAGCTCATTGAGAGGTGCAGCAATGGTGCCAAAATCTCTCACAAAATGCCTATAGAAACCAGCGAGTCCAAGGAAACTCCTCACTTGTGTGACCGTTTTGGGTTGCGGCCAACTCTCAATAGCTTCAATCTTGGCTTTATCAACTTCAATTCCCTGTGGAGTAACAACATAGCCAAGAAAAGATACTCCGTCGGTGCAAAAGGTGCACTTCCCAAGGTTACCAAACAAACGTGCATCACGTAGAGCAATAAAAACAACACGTAAATGTTCCAAATGTTCCTCCAAAGATCTGCTATAAATCAGTATATCGTCAAAATAGACTACCACAAATCATCCAATGAAAGCACGTAAAACTTAGTTCATTAATCTCATGAAAGTACTAGGTGCATTAGTTAACCCAAAAGGCATGACTAACCAATCATATAATCCAAACTTAGTTCTTAATATTGTTTTCCATTCATCTCCCAACTTCATATGAATTTGATGGTATCCACTACGCAAATCAACTTTGGAGAATATTGTAGAGCCACTCAATTCATTAAGCATATCATCTGGCCTAGGAATAGGATGATGATAACGAATAGTAATATTATTAATGCCTCTACAATCAACACACATACACGATGTACCATCCTTTTTCGGCACTAGAATAATAGGAACAGCACAAGTACTAAGTGGTTCGCGTCTATAACATTTGTCGAGCAGCTCCTTGACTTGACGCATAATCTCCTTCGTCTCCTCTGGATTGGTACGGTACGGTGCACGGTTGGGTAGCAAGGCACCAGGAATTAAGTCAATCTGATGCTCAATCCCTCGAATAGGTGGTAATCCCGGTGGCACGTCTTGTGGAAAGACGTCAGCGAGCTCCTGCAAAATGTTAGTAACAGTAAGAGACAAAGAGGAAGGCATGTCCTCGAATGAAAATAATGCCTCTTTGCACACAAAAGTATAGCAAACAGATTTGCTAAAATCTAGATCATCAATATCAGATTTGGTGGTAAGTAAACATGCAGTTTTCAATTTAATTTCAGAAGCAACACTAGATGGTTTATTATTAGGCTTCATTTGTTGCTCAAATTCTTTTGCCACAGTCTGATTTTCACTCTTATTTTGCTCATGTTTTGCTTTATTAGCTCTATTAACATCATCTTTCAAAATGGAATCAGGAGTCATAGGAAGCAAAGTAATATTTTTGTCCGTATGAACAAGAGTATACTGATTGTTTCTACCATGGTGTGTAGAATTTTTATCAAATTGCCATGGTCTACCAAGTAATAAGGAACATGCTTGCATAGGTACCACATCACAATCAACATAATCAGCATATGTAGAGATACTAAAATGCACACGAACAGTATGTGTTACCTTAACCTTGCCGCTGTTGTTGAACCATTGGATGTAGTAAGGATGTGGATGTGGTCTTGTGTTGAGAGATAGCTTCTCCACTATCTCCATGCTAGCCAAGTGTTACAGCTCCCTCCATCTATGATGACGCGAACAGAACGTTCCTTCACAACTCCCTTTGTATGGAACAAATTATGCCTCTGATTTTGCTCAGCTTGTGTAACCTGCTGTGACGCCCCCGGTTTAATCGTACACTAATCATGCACGCAAATGTGTACGATCAAGATCAGGGACTCACGGGAAGATATCACAACACAACTCTACAAATAAAATAAGTCATACAAGCATCATAATACAAGCCAGGGGCCTCGAGGGCTCGAATACAAGTGCTCGATCATAGAGGAGTCAGCGGAAGCAACAATATCTGAGTACAGACATAAGTTAAACAAGTTGCCTTAAGAAGGCAAGCACAAACTGGGATACAGATCGAAAGAGGCGCAGGCCTCCTGCCTGGGATCCTCCTAAACTACTCCTGGTCGTCGTCAGCGGGCTGCACGTAGTAGTAGGCACCTCCGGTGTAGTAGGGGTCGTCGTCGACGGTGGCGTCTGGCTCCTGGACTCCAGCATCTGGTTGCGACAACCAGAAAGAAGGGAAAGGGGGGGAAAAGGGGGGAGAAAGCAACCATGAGTACTCATCCAAAGTACTCGCAAGCAAGGAACTACACTACATATGCATGGGTATATGTGTAAGGAGGCCATATCAGTGGGCTGAACTGCAGAATGCCAGAATAAGAGGGGGATAGCTAATCCTATCGAAGACTACGCTTCTGGTCACCTTCGTCTTGCAACAGGCAGAAGAGGGTAGGTCGAAGTCCTCCAAGTAGCATCTCCAAGTAACATCTCATAGCATAATCCTACCCGGCGATCCCCTCCTCATATCCCTGAGGTAGAGCGACCACCGGTTGTATCTGGCACTTGGAAGGGTGTGTTTTATTAAGTATCCGGTTCTAGTTGTCATAAGGTCAAGGTACAACTCCAAGTCGTCCTGTTACCGAAGATCACGGCTATTCGAATAGATTAACTTCCCTGCAGGGGTGCACCACATAACCCAACACGCTCGATCCCATTTGGCCGGACACACTTTCCTGGGTCATGCCCGGCCTCGGAAGATCAACACGTCGCAGCCCCACCTAGGCAAAACAGAGAGGCCAGCACGCCGGTCTAAACCTAAGCGCACAGGGGTCTGGGCCCATCGCCCATAGCACACCTGCACGTTGCGAGGGCGGCCGAAAACAGACCTAGCCTAGTGGCGTTCCAGTCCAATCCGGCGCGCGCCGCTCCGTCGCTGATGTCTGAAGTGCTTCGGCTGATACCACGACGTCGGGATACCCATAACTACTCCCACGTAGATGGTTAGTGCGTATAGGCTCGTAGCCGACTCAGATCAAATACCAAGATCTCGTTAAGCGTGTTAAGTATCCGCGAACGCCGAACAGGGCCAGGCCCACCTGTCTCCTAGGTGGTCTCAACCTGCCCTGTCGCTCCGCCACAAAGTAACAGTCGAGGGCCGTCGGGAACCCAGGCCCACCTCTACCGGGATGGAGCCACCTGTCCTTTCAGCCCCCTCGTCAGAATCACTTGTGGGTACTCAATGAGCTGACCCGACTTTAGTCACCATCTGTATAGTATGTATGTATGTATAATATATACCCGTGATCACCTCCCAAGTGATCCCGGCCCGATAGTATAGCAAGGCAGACTGACAAGAATGTAGGGTCAATGATGATAAACTAGCATCCTATACTAAGCATTTAGGATTGCAGGTAAGGTATCAACAGATGTAGCGACAATGTCAGGCTATGCATCAGAATAGGATTAACGAAAGCAGTAACATGCTACACTACTCTAATGCAAGCAGTATAGAGGAGAATAGGCGATATCTGGTGATCAAAGGGGGGGGCTTGCCTGGTTGCTCTGGCAAGAGAGAGGGGTCGTCAACACCGTAGTCGAGCTGGGCAGCAGCAGCGTCGGTCTCGGAGTCTACCGGAAAGGAGTAACGGAGGGGGAACACAATAAATAACAGAGCAATCAAATGTAACACAAAGCAAGACGCGGCAATACGGTGTTCTAGGGGTGACCTAACGTAGGGATAGGCGATACCGGTGAAGGGGGAAACATCCGGGAAAGTATTCCCGGTGTTTCGCGTTTTCGGACAGATGAACCGGAGGGGGAAAGTTGCGAGTTCGATAGGTTAGGGGTGTGTGGCGGACGAACGGACTGCGTATCCGGAATCGTCTCGTCGTTCTGAGCAACTTTCATGTTGAAAATATTTTAATCCGAGTTACGGATTAAAAGATATGATTTTCTAAAGATTTAATCATTTTCTGATTTTAATTATTTATTTAACTTCAACATTATCCAAAACAGTGTTTGCTGACGTCATCATGACGTCAGCATGACGTCAGCAGTCAACAGAGATGTTGACTGGTCAACTGACGTGTGGGTCCCACTAGTCATTGACTGTTTAGTCTAATTAGTGTGTAACTAATCTAACTACTGTTTAATTAAACTAATTAGTTAGTTTAGGTTAATGTAATTAT
>NC_041382.1:363215420-363218219 GCF_002162155.2 Triticum dicoccoides | reverse complement strand
GGTATTCCGGTTGAAAACAATACGGGGACCAAGGAATGAACGAAGATGGCAAGAAGTATTATGATATCAAGAATTATTAAGAGGTGGTGAAATTCTCACCACATTCTTGACAAAAAGAGATGGTAATACTTCCGAGGTAAGGAAGATCAATTGCTGGACAGCAAGGAACTCAAGGTATAACACCAAACATGAACAAGCTTGTGTTGGTGGGAAGGCAATAAAGTGGTCGATGATAATACAATTCATCGAGGCAAGGATGGTATTTCTCATCATGAATCCAATTGATATCCTGGATGAGCTCAGAATGATGATGATGATCACGACACATTTGTCGAGAGATTTCACGAAGATGTAATCGATCGACGATGACATCAAGTCAAACAATGATGAAGTGAAAGGTTATTGGAACCAAGGGTACGACACCACTCGAAACCAAGCTTGTTGTTCAAGGCGAAATGATATGACGATGAGGATCGACGTAAGGTTAGTTCATCGTCGAAAATTGGTGCTCCGAGAATAAGGACCAGGTAGCACAGTTAGAATCGTCACGACAATGATATAGCCAAACAGGCTAGGAATGGCGTGATCGGGTACAAACTCGTACTTATAGAAGCTTACTGAAGAGTTGTTGAACCGTAGAGCGGACTCGGTTCAGTTGTCGGGGTCTTTGAGTGTCCAATAACTCAGAGCCCGCGAAAAATTGGAATCAGTGGGAAGGTAGCACTTGATGAAGAACTCATAAAGTTATGCAGTTCCATGATAATCTCGAGATACAGGGGGGTAATACCCGACACAAGATCAAAGTAAAGGTTGGACTGGTGTATTGATCCATAGAAGACAATTATTTTGACTTGTCCGAGAAAGGAGAACAAAGAAGAACAATCATGGTCGGAACCATGGTTGCAAAAGGCCAGATCCTAGATATAAGATGAACTTATACCAAAGGAATAATTTATTTAAGAGAAGCTTTAATGATAAGATCTACATCGTGTCCATGGGCATGAACACAAGTTCAAGGTCGACTCCCACTTCTCCAATGCATAACATTTCATTCACTTCTCACGTTCGATGAAGTTGCAGTGTTGAAATTTTATCTGGTGAAGCACCAGAAGAGTATGACTCGTGAAAACTTTCGGGTTCACACGGTTTAGAGAAGGCATATGTTCAATCCATACGGGCTTCTTAGAAACATATACCAAAATCTTTAGAAGTAATTAACTCAAGTTCGAAGGCAGAGCATGGTTGAGAAAGTAGACGATACAATTTACCAAAAGCATTATGTATCCGAGAAAAAGGCTCACAAGTTTATTGAATATGAAGGGCATTGTCAGATAAAATCCAACAAAGGATCTGGTGGTCCACAAGGGATCTGACGTGAGCATCGGTACTCAACTAGAGGAAGCAGATTATAGAAACAACTGACTAACTCAATTGTCAAATGCAAAGGAATTATGATTTCCAAATCAAGGGATCAGAAGCAATGCTCTGATTAGGGGTGGATAAGTTGAATAGTCGTAGGGTACAATCAAAGACAATTGGATTGGTCGAGAACCAATTCCAGTTAAAGGAATGGAAGCTCAGCCGGAAAGGTAATTTATAAGGATCAATGATGATTGCGTGTATTCGCACACATGCTGAATCAATAGGATCAAAATGACGATGCCTAAGGATACTAACGAATATTGCCAATGGAAAGCATCCATAATGCAAGCAGACAAGTATTGCAGAGCAATAAGCTATTAAGGATTTTTGGAGGATCAAATAGTATTTCGAAGACCATTGTGAAACACATGAACAACTGGGGATGAGCGGATACTCGACAAGTGCAAGGATTTATTTGAAGGGGTATTCAGGTGGCAAAGAACTGCTAGGCAGTAGGCACAAAGTATTTCGGAACACTAGAGAAAACTTCGGGGTATCTCGTAATAACAAGATCAATGGGGGATGATCGTATGAATGCCAAGTGTAAGTAGTTATCCATACGAATTTATCGGTGGTCGGGAATAGCAAAAGTGATGGGCACAAATTCTCGAGAGAACATTAGAGAGTATCTTCGGAACCTTCTGATGTAGCAGGCGATCCTCTGCAGTAAGGGGCTCTCCGGGTGGATGCGATCACGAGATCCTAATCTTAGAGTTAGCAAATTCATTTAACCCGAATAGTAGAGAGATCAGAGTCCCAGAGTATTGGTCGAGGAGTAAAAGATCCTACTACCACCCGATGGCGACGTGGGCCCGTAAGGCTCACAGCCAAGTTAGTAAAAGTTTTTGTAACGTCTAGACTCGACTTCGGCCAAGGAGTTGGAAAGGGGATTCCTACAGGCAGTCGGCTCTGATACCAACTTGTGACGCCCCCGGTTTAATCGTACACTAATCATGCACGCAAATGTGTACGATCAAGATCAGGGACTCACGGGAAGATATCACAACACAACTCTACAAATAAAATAAGTCATACAAGCATCATAATACAAGCCAGGGGCCTCGAGGGCTCGAATACAAGTGCTCGATCATAGACGAGTCAGCGGAAGCAACAATATCTGAGTACAGACATAAGTTAAACAAGTTGCCTTAAGAAGGCAAGCACAAACTGGGATACAGATCGAAAGAGGCGCAGGCCTCCTGCCTGGGATCCTCCTAAACTACTCCTGGTCGTCGTCAGCGGGCTGCACGTAGTAGTAGGCACCTCCGGTGTAGTAGGGGTCGTCGTCGACGGTGGCGTCTGGCTCCTGGACTCCAGCATCTGGTTGCGACAACCAGAAAGAAGGGAAAGGGGGGGAAAAGGGGGGAGAAAGCAACC
>NC_041382.1:363212762-363215365 GCF_002162155.2 Triticum dicoccoides | reverse complement strand
AACAATATCTGAGTACAGACATAAGTTAAACAAGTTTGCCTTAAGAAGGCTAGCACAAACTGGGATACAGATCGAAAGAGGCGCAGGCCTCCTGCCTGGGATCCTCCTAAACTACTCCTGGTCGTCGTCAGCGGGCTGCACGTAGTAGTAGGCACCTCCGGTGTAGTAGGGGTCGTCGTCGACGGTGGCGTCTGGCTCCTGGACTCCAGCATCTGGTTGCGACAACCAGAAAGAAGGGAAAGGGGGGGGGAAAAGGGGGGAGAAAGCAACCGTGAGTACTCATCCAAAGTACTCGCAAGCAAGGAACTACACTACATATGCATGGGTATATGTGTAAGGAGGCCATATCAGTGGGCTGAACTGCAGAATGCCAGAATAAGAGGGGGATAGCTAATCCTATCGAAGACTACGCTTCTGGTCACCTTCGTCTTGCAACAGGCAGAAGAGGGTAGGTCGAAGTCCTCCAAGTAGCATCTCCAAGTAACATCTCATAGCATAATCCTACCCGGCGATCCCCTCCTCATATCCCTGAGGTAGAGCGACCACCGGTTGTATCTGGCACTTGGAAGGGTGTGTTTTATTAAGTATCCGGTTCTAGTTGTCATAAGGTCAAGGTACAACTCCAAGTCGTCCTGTTACCGAAGATCACGGCTATTCGAATAGATTAACTTCCCTGCAGGGGTGCACCACATAACCCAACACGCTCGATCCCATTTGGCCGGACACACTTTCCTGGGTCATGCCCGGCCTCGGAAGATCAACACGTCGCAGCCCCACCTAGGCAAAACAGAGAGGCCAGCACGCCGGTCTAAACCTAAGCGCACAGGGGTCTGGGCCCATCGCCCATAGCACACCTGCACGTTGCGAGGGCGGCCGAAAACAGACCTAGCCTAGTGGCGTTCCAGTCCAATCCGGCGCGCGCCGCTCCGTCGCTGACGTCTGAAGTGCTTCGGCTGATACCACGACGTCGGGATACCCATAACTACTCCCACGTAGATGGTTAGTGCGTATAGGCTCGTAGCCGACTCAGATCAAATACCAAGATCTCGTTAAGCGTGTTAAGTATCCGCAAACGCCGAACAGGGCCAGGCCCACCTGTCTCCTAGGTGGTCTCAACCTGCCCTGTCGCTCCGCCACAAAGTAACAGTCGAGAGCCGTCGGGAACCCAGGCCCACCTCTACCGGGATGGAGCCACCTGTCCTTTCAGCCCCCTCGTCAGAATCACTTGCGGGTACTCAATGAGCTGACCCGACTTTAGTCACCATCTGTATAGTATGTATGTATGTATAATATATACCCGTGATCACCTCCCAAGTGATCCCGGCCCGATAGTATAGCAAGGCAGACTGACAAGAATGTAGGTCAATGATGATAAACTAGCATCCTATACTAAGCATTTAGGATTGCAGGTAAGGTATCAACAGATGTAGCGACAATGTCAGGCTATGCATCAGAATAGGATTAACGAAAGCAGTAACATGCTACACTACTCTAATGCAAGCAGTATAGAGGAGAATAGGCGATATCTGGTGATCAAAGGGGGGGGGCTTGCCTGGTTGCTCTGGCAAGAGAGAGGGGTCGTCAACACCGTAGTCGAGCTGGGCAGCAGCAGCGTCGGTCTCGGAGTCTACCGGAAAGGAGTAACGGAGGGGGAACACAATAAATAACAGAGCAATCAAATGTAACACAAAGCAAGACGCGGCAATACGGTGTGCTAGGGGTGACCTAACGTAGGGATAGGCGATACCGGTGAAGGGGGAAACATCCGGGAAAGTATTCCCGGTGTTTCGCGTTTTCGGACAGATGAACCGGAGGGGGAAAGTTGCGAGTTCGATAGGTTAGGGGTGTGTGGCGGACGAACGGACTGCGTATCCGGAATCGTCTCGTCGTTCTGAGCAACTTTCATGTTGAAAATATTTTAATCCGAGTTACGGATTAAAAGATATGATTTTCTAAAGATTTAATCATTTTCTGATTTTAATTATTTATTTAACTTCAACATTATCCAAAACAGTGTTTGCTGACGTCATCATGACGTCAGCATGACGTCAGCAGTCAACAGAGATGTTGACTGGTCAACTGACGTGTGGGTCCCACTAGTCATTGACTGTTTAGTCTAATTAGTGTGTAACTAATCTAACTATTGTTTAATTAAACTAATTAGTTAGTTTAGGTTAATGTAATTATGATTAATTAACTTAATTAATTAATTAATTAAATTATTATTATTTATTTTATTTATTTTATATATTATTTTTAATTCCTTTTTTTTTAACAAAACGTTCTCTGGGGACGTGGGGCCCCACTGGGCAGTGGCCCATAGGGCCAAACGGGCGCGGGCGGTGGATCAGGTGCGGGGCGCCAGGACGCCCGCCCGCAGAGACGGGGGCTGTCCGCCTCCGGTGGAAGTGGCGAGGCCACGGCGAGTGGCCGGAGCGGCGGGAGCCAGAGGCGGAGACGAGCAACGCGCGGTGGTGCCGAAGCACAACCAGGGCGTGAGCGGGGCACGCGGCCCAGGCGCGGCGCGGGCGCAGCCACACATGGTGGCGGGCAAACACGGCGAGGCCGCGCACGGGCACGGGGCGACGCGTCCAGGGCGGAGC
>NC_041382.1:363202925-363211931 GCF_002162155.2 Triticum dicoccoides | reverse complement strand
TGTTTTCTTTTATTATTTCTCTTTTATTTCTTTACTGTTTTCATTTAAAGTTTCTATTATTTTCTTTTTATAAAATACCAAGTTAGCACCTAAATTAGTATTACTAATTAGGCCTCTGCCATAATTATTTTGGCACACTATTAATTTAGTTATATTACTATATCTTTATAAAAGGCATTAAAGTAATTGTTTTGCCCTAAGCTTTGGTTATTTTAGTGAAATTAAATATTATAAGAAATGTTGGTTTCTCCACCATTATTACTCGTGAACTATTCGTCACATTTAGAACATTTTAGTTTTAATGTTTGAAAACTTTTGTTGTTTGTCTTTAATTTAAATTTGAATTTGAATCAGTTTCGAACTAACGCGAGATTAGCAACAGTAATTGTGCTGACGTGGCATCATTAACAGTGGTTTACTGTAGCTTAAGTATCCGGGCGTCACACCTGCACACTCAAAACACGTTGAGCAACTAAACATTCATACCTGTCAGCATCCTCGGCAGCCATGTATTGCGTCTCATGATCAGAATCATCTCCACCGTGTTCTTCACTTGTAATAAGAGCCAATGTCTCCTCATCATAGTCATTAGCGGACTCATACCCACCATCCTCAGTAACAATCATCACATGTTTAGATGGGCATTCTCTCGCATAATGATCTACACCCTTGCAACAACGACAAATAATATCATGTGTTTGCCCTGTTGATGCCATGGATGAAGAAGAGCTATGTGCGGGCCCAGAAGGTGCGCTCTTGGCATATAGTGGTGGTTGTGCCTGCTTTCTTGTATCACGGTTGGAGGTGACAGCTGACGGAGGTGTCGGTGTAGCAGAACGTGTGGAAGTAGAGGATGCAGGCGGTGTCCATGATGAAGGTCGACCTGTAGAAAAGTTAGTTCGCACCAATACCGGTCGATCCTGCACTTCATGTTTAGCTTTGCAAGCAAGATGGAATAAACGAGTGATATTATTAAATTCCTTATACTCTAGAATGATATGAATCTCTTTATTTAATCCATCCATAAAATGTGCAAGCATAGCTTCATTATCCTCAACAATGCCACATCTAATCATACCAGTTTGCAATTTCTGATAATGTTCTTCTACATAATTTTTCCTTGTCTCAAACGCTGCAATTTTTGAAGCAATTCACGTTGATAATATGGTGGAACCCAGCGAGTACGCATAGCATTTTTCAAAGCAGTCCAAGTAGCTGGAATAGGATATAATCTACAATGTTTATACCACCAAACACATGCAAAACTAGTGAAAGCACAAACAGCAGCAGCAACACGTCTTTCCTTGGGATATTATAAACATGTAAAATGTTGTTCAGTTTGTAACTCCCAAGTGAGATATATATCAACATATCTACCCTCGAATGGTGGAATATTCAATTTTAATTTAGGAAGATGGTCATGATCTCGTACCTGAGGTGGAGCTACATCCCTACCATTGTGATTATATGCCCGAGGTCGACCTGCTGGTGGTGGTGCTGGTGGTTGCACTTAGTTTTGATTTTGATCAACCCCATACTCGTAATAGTCCTCCACCACTGCAGTAGCAGCAGGAGCTACAGAAGCATCACCAGCAGTAGCAGCGGCACCAGAATTTTGTCCAGGCTCAAGGGGAACGCGCAGTGCTCGTCCCACTTGATTTGGAAGGCGACGTTGTTGTTGTTCTTGTTGTTGTAGAGGTGCGACAGGTGCAACTCGCGGTGGTGGTGGAAGACGCGTGAACAATTCATTAAACTTGTTATCGAGCTTTGTTTCGAACGTCTTCTCAGTGCCATCTATCTTCTCCATGGCCTCTTCAAATCTGTTTAGCACATCTTGCACCTGTCCACTCATCATTTGCTAAAATTTATCATGTAACTGTTTGTTCGTCATGTTCTCCCAATCAGTCTCATCGGCTTGTGACCCTGCCATGGTTAGCAGCAACAGAAACACACAAGAATATGATCCTACAGACTACTAGGAAGTGGTGGTGGTGGTGGTGTGTCACAAATCCGTCAAGCGAATCTCAAATTCTTACTAGTTCTTACCCAGCAGCAGGTGGTGATCGGCAACTGTTGTAGTCAAAACTCTCAAAGCATGAACAGGGCGATTGCCAGGTGGTGTCAAACGCACGACGTAGATGTATGTGGAGCTGGAAGGCTTATGATATGGTAGCAAAAATGTCAGCAATAATCAATTCAGAGATGCAAAGTTGAATAAACGTTCAACGACTGTACTGTGCTAGTCTTAGGCTAGACCGTGCTAGAGACGCGAGCCTAGAACACTAACAAAATCACGGCGCTGCATGTAGACAAGGGAGGAGCACACTCTGAATTTTTTTCTCTTTTTTCATTTTTTGCACTTTTTTCCCTCTTTTTTTTGCTCCGCAACAAAATTTTTTCAAAAAAGTCTACAAATGGTCTAAAAACTGCCTAGCCAGAATTTTCCAGACTGTATATAATGTTTTTGTTGAACAAGTTGCAGCCAAGGTACGTGAACTTGATGATGAAAGGAAGAAGCTCTACAGTAAGTTACAAGCTAAGCAAGAGGATGCTTTTCAACACACTGTAGAGATTGAGATGGGATTGAATAAATTCAGTGCCTTATGTGATTTAGGGGCAAGTGTTTCCACTATCCCCAAATCTGTTTATGATAGTCTCAATCTCGTTCCTTATGCTAATACTGAGATCATTTTGAATATGGCTAACTCTATTTTACTTGAGCAGTAGGCATTAAGCATGGTGTTATAGTTCAAATTAGTGATTGCCCTGTCATGATTGATCTTGTGACAATAGATATGCCTGAGGATCCAATTGCTCCTATAATTCTCGGTAGACCTTTTCTAAGGACTATCAAAGCTGTGATAAATGTGATTGAGGGGAATGTGAGATTTGATTTACCAGCTAAAGATCCTTTTGTAAGACATTTCCCCAGGAAAAAGAAAATGAAGAACTATGCAGGAGAAGGCATCGTCGTGAATGCTAGAAGCTATGGTCTCCGTGTGTTTGCACCACCTAGATCACCACTACAGTCGAGCTAACCGACCGAAAACAAGCGCTTCGTGGGAGGCAACCCACGCGAATAAAGTAGACAAGTAAGTTTTTATTTGTTTCAATAAAAGAGTGATTGAAGTTCTTTTTGAAGAAGTAAGTTTGGAAGAGACTAATGAAGGACTTGTGATGTGCAAGTCGAACTATATGTTGAATTGATGTTTGAATACCTGGAAATATGTCTATGTATTGGAACTAACCCCGTGGGAGAATAGAGAAAAAGAAAAGTTTCAGAAGAAACAGGTCAAAAGACGGCCTTTAAAACGACCGCAACGGTCTTATGGGCGGTCGCATGACCTGCTGAAGGTTCCAACGCAAAACAAGCAAAGACAACACGGAGAAAAATGGTGTTTCCAACAAGCACAAGCGCCTGTTCAAGCGGTCGTTTCATTTCTTTGTAGAAACATAGAAGATTTCCAGAGCGTTTGACGGCGTTCCAAACAAGTGCACGCACCCGTCGAACGGTCATTTGACATCATCGACTAGAAGAAGAAACAGAACAGAGCGAATGATGGTGTTCAAAACGAACGTTGCCGCCCCGTTTCAGCTGTCATTTCATCTATGCACAAACGCAGGTAAACTATCAGGGAGAACTACGGCATTCCATGCAGGCACCCACGTCCGTATGAGCGGTCGTTTCGCACCCTGGCAGCCATAATAAGCCCGAGGAAGAAGGTAAATCTCCCCCATCTCTCTCTTTTGTTCTTCTTCTTCTTCTTCTTCCTCTAAACCTCTCCAAACCCTAGCAAAACCTCGGCCCATCTCTTTTTTTTCTTTTTTAGCACTCGTCTAATGCGGTGCATTCTGCCTTTGAGGGTGTGCTATCTCGAGTTGATCAAACAAATCAATTGGTACAATTTTTTCGTGGCCAAAATATTTAGATACTGGATGGTTGATGTATTAGATAGAGTACATTACATGAACATTTACGGTGCTATTCCTCAAACTCCAAACTCCGGTAATTCATCAAAGTACCCCAAACTCCGGTAATTTGAACTTCAACTTTGATATGATGACATTATTGGTCACGTACCCCTTACACCTATATTGTTCGAGGGCAAACCTTGGTTGATAGATACCGTTGATGGAGAGAACCACAAGTTTTGGAGCTAAGTATGGTTGCTAGTAGTGTACTTATATCTCTATTGTGGGGTTATGGATGCTAGTAGTGTACTTATATCTCTATTTGACCGTGGGGCTGCGGGCAACTTGAACCTACCTTGGTTTGATAGCGGAAACTGAGTTTTCTTTCTTTTTTTTGCAAGAAAACTGAGTTATCTTTCTGAGTTCATTGTGCTCAATTCACACCGATTTACACAACAAATCAATGCGAAAATCGAAAACTAGCATGATGGCGTAACCGAGTATGAATAGTAACAGAGAATTCAAATGATCCATTAACCGCTCACAAAAAAATCAGATACAAAGCAAAACCCAAGGCTACATGGGCTGAGAATCAAAACGATGTTATCACAAAGCTTATGAGCTCGTGTTGTGGCCATCAGATGGCCATTTTGAGTAGTGATGGGCAGGCCAAATGATTACCAATCAAAAAGTGTGCATTTCATAGTAAAAATCTCACAAACTGACAAGCACAGCATGAATCAAAATGAACCTTCACAATGGAAACAAGATTCTCAGAGCATTTAGGTAGAACAGCTCATTGTGCATAACGAAATTATAGCTAAACAGAACCAAATACTAGATATATAACTGGTTCAAAACAAGGGAGACAGCTAGATGGACATGCCACCAGATGGTCCGTACTGAATTCTTTCAAAGTAGAAAGCGGCATAACTCATTTAAGAGGAATGAACCGGGAAGAGTGTGTGGCACCAATACCGGGCCTACCATGCTTCACTGGCTTGTAGGAGATAGAGAACTCTGCAAGGTAATGGCCAATCATCTCAGGCTTAATCTCAACCTGGTTGAAGGTCTTGCCATTGTAGACACCGATAAGGCTGCCAATCATCTCAGGGACAATGATCATGTTACGAAGATGTGTCCTCACTGGCTCAGGCTTCTCACCAGCAGGAGCGTCCTTTTTCTGTTCAAGACCAACAGAACAGATTGTCAGGTAACTACATGTTAGTAAAATAAAAAGCTCTAGCTTAAGCTAGTTTTCCCTCCTTAACTAATTCTTTCATCAAACCTCCCCCTCCGTTTTTGCTTTTGCTGTTTCTACTGGTTTTTGTTAAAACCAACAACAACAACACAGCCTTCAGTCCCAAACAAATTGGCGTAGGCTAGAGGTGAAACCCATAAACTCTCGCAACCAACTCATGGCTCGGGCACATGGATAGCAAGCTTCCACGCACCCCTGTCCATAGCTAGCTCTTTGGTGATACTCCAATCCTTCAGGTCTCTCTAAACGGACTCCTCCCATGTCAAATTCGGTCTACCCCGCCATCTCTTGACATTCTCCGCATGATTTAGCTGTCCGCTATGCACTGGAGCTTCTGGAGGCCTGCGCTGAATATGCCCAAACCATCTCAGACGATGTTGGACAAGCTTCTCTTCAATTTTTGTTAAAACCAACACTACTTAAAAAACATCTATTTATCAAATAAGATAATGTTTCCTGGTAAGCCAATAAGTATATCTTACAAAATATGCAAGGTTCCATCTTATGTTTACTTCGATTTGACAACCCCAATCCTTCAGGTCTCTCTAAACGGACTCCTCCCATGTCAAGGACCCATCCGTGAATATTTTCTTTATAGATCAGCCCCTGGTTTTCAAACGATTATAACTTTTTGCTCGTTAGTCGGAATTAGATGGAACCAATGCCCACGTCTTCGTTACGATCTCCTCTATCCAGTAAAACAACTTAAACATATTTTTGAAAGTTTTAAAATTTGAATTAGATCATATTTGAATTCTAACTTTGTTTGATCATAACTTGAGTTTCGTAGCTCCATTTGAGTTGATTCTTTTTGCAAATCGAAGCTCTTGACCTAAACTTTCTGATAAGGCCAATAAGTATATCTTATGATAAGGCCAATAAGTATATCAAATAAGATAATGTTTCCTGGTAAGCCAATAAGTATATCTTACAAAATATGCAAGGTTCCATCTTATGTTTACTTCGATTTGACAACCCCAACTCTTCCATTCAGTCTTGGCTGCTTTTTGGTCAGCTTATAATTTATTAAATAAAATCATGTTTCATTTAGTAACTGAATAACTACTGATCCAATTGGAAGCTAAAATACATTTTCAGTGTGCAATTGCATTAAGAAAACAAAAGGTGCCCCTCTGCAACACACAGGCAATTATATAGTATTGCATGGAAATGCAGCTATAATACAGTGAGATTTGCAACATTACAGTGGAAAGAATGAGGAAAGAGCATATTCTCCTTTTTAGGTTAGCAGCTCAGAATCATGTTATTGAAGTATAATAGCCGGCATTGCTAGTTATGAATGCACTACTGAAGTTCATATGGTAGAACAAAAGTAGTCAGCTCACATAGTCTGAACTAATTTCAAACGCAGATCATGTAAAGAAGGAAAGATCAAATGCATAGCACCATAAACGCATAAACAACATACAGCATAGTGAGGAAACCTGACCTTGCGACAGAAAAACAACACATTCTATCTTTACTCTTACAAAGATCTGAGTTGGTGGCAACCCGTTCACCAAGTTGATAGAAGTTGACACATTTCTCAAACATTCTATGGAGATCAGAGTTTATAGTTTTAGACAACTCAGGACCTATGATGGCACAAGTGTTTAAACTTGAAACCAAAACAAAAAATATTGATAGCTGTGCAAGAGCATGTAGCCAATAGATCTTAAAGATTGTTGCAGGAGACATAGGAGGCACCTGAATTAACAGCATGTGCTCGAGTAACTGAATGTCTATTTCCCAGTACCAATCAGCACATGCCGCTAAGATTAACCTTCTAAAAAAGACAATGGTAACATAAACATTTATTGTGACAGAAACCAAACAAGTAACTTAAAATCCCTGAGTCCCGCAATAGTAAGTAGACAGATCCAGGCATCATACCGTATAAGGTAGTAGACTAGTAGTAACTTGAGTTATATCAGTCAGAATGTTCATAAAACGGAAACAAAGAAAAAGGACTGGGCAACTCACCGCCTTGCGCAGCTTCTTGACGAGCGCCATGGGCTTCCTCTTGAGACCCCTCTTGAACCTGCCAGAGCACACAGCGATTCATCCACATCAGACGAAGGACAACAAACAACGAAACTCGAACGCGCGAGATGCATAGACAACAGGTACCTTCTGCGGGCGCGAGCGGGGAACATCTGGACAAGGTCGTCGGTGGACATGTCGAGGAGGGCATCGAGATCCACGCCGCGATAGCTGAACTTGCGGAACGTCCTCTTCTTCGGCTGCGCGCCGGCGGCCACCTCCGTGTCAACGTCGACGTCCGCCTGAGGACACGAAACATCGATCCGGCGTTACGAGGGCGACATGGACGGGTTACGAGATGATGCAGGGTTTCGAACTCACCATGGTCGGGTCGGCTTCGAGCGGGTACGAAGCGGCGGCGGCGGCGAGGAATGGGAAGCTGCGGCTTCTAGGGTTCTGAAGAATGGTTTGTGAGAGTGGGAGCTTATATATATAGCTGGGCGTGGTGATTCATTTGGGCTGGGCTGGTAAATGTTTGGGCGATGCGTGGGCTGGTATATATAGCAGATAGACTCCATGGGCTGGCAGCCAATTAGGCGGTGCGATTTTATTTTTATTAGCCACCAGGTGCGATTTGACCTCTTAGCCATTCTCCAGATACCCCTAAAAAAAACATTCTCCAGATTTTTTATGCTCGTCCTTGCCACCAAGAAACTCTAATCCTCCTTTTTTTCTCAAAAGAAAAAAACTAGATGCTTTTTTGCAGGAAAAAGTGGATTTTATTTCTCGGTAATGAAATTACAGTCTGTTAATACAATCTGAGCTACTTATTTGGACTCGACGCAACAAACAATCAATGCTACCACCAGAACGACCAACATTAGCTAGACTATGAGTAACTCTTTTTTTTTAGAATAACTCTATTTTGACGCTCAATTTTCAATGAAATAAATCAGAATTGGTTGTGATATATTTATATGGAATCTGATTGCATGAACATGAATATTTTAAGCAATGATATATTGCATATGTTTGGTCACATCATAGGTGCACTAAGTTACCGGTATGAAGTTCGGAAGAAAAAAATAGAAGCATGCGGAAAGAAAATCTCTATTATTAAAGGGGAGTTGGCAGCGTCGCCTTCACTCCGATTAAAACATTTCATCATTTTTCTATCCCACCAATTTATCTATGTTAGACTGTATAATACGTAGCATCTGTACATGACTTGTATTCTGTATTGTACATGTTAGTGTACCTCTTAGACTGTGTAATACGTAGCATCTGTACATGACTGTATATCCACACTCGTGTTGGGGGGTTGAGCAGTTTCTCAAACGCTAAGTTTTACATGGTATCAGAGCAGTGGAGAGGTGGAACACAAAAGTGGTGTCGGAGTGGTTTGAGTAGACGAAAATGATGAAAACTGGAACACATTCTCGTCAAACATAATATAAAGGCACTTGTACCCTTTATGAACAGAAGTATAATCGAGGAAGACACATTTTTTGGATCGAAACTCAAGCTTACGCTTATTACAGGGGTGAAGGTGAGGCCAACACGCACACGCAAACACTTTGAGGAACGTATAATTTGGAGTTTCATTAAGTAAGAGTTCAAGTGGTGTTTTCATCCAAGGAGTCGTGTAGGAAGCCTATTAACAAGAAAACAGGCGGTGGAGACGGCATCACTCCAAAACCAAAAAAGAACTGATGCATGAGCAAGCAAAGCAAAGCCAGTTTCAACAACATGACGATGCTTACGCTCAGCGGTGCCATTCTGCTGATGCGTATGAGGACAAGACACACAATACGAAATCCCAAACTTGTTGAAGAACGCATTGAGGTTGT
>NC_041382.1:363193846-363202765 GCF_002162155.2 Triticum dicoccoides | reverse complement strand
TCAGATTGTACATGTATGATTTTATGCTAAAGAAGACGCTCAAAATGGGCTTGAAATTGCAGAAAAATTTCAAACACATCATATTTACGCTCAATAACATAAAGCCAAGTGAAGCGACTGTAGGCATCAATAAAACTGACATAGTAATTATGGCCGCTAACAGATGTTTTGGCATGAACCCACAAATCAGAAAACACAAGCTGAAGTGGATTTCTGACTACATGACTCGACTCTGAAAACGGAAGCTGATGACTCTTGCCTTGCTAGCAGGCATCACAAACTGTTTCAACAAGTTTATTGGACACAATTGGAAAATCATGGCGATGAAGAACATGACGAACTATGCGAGTGGCAGGATGACCAAGCCGTGCGTGCCAATGAGTAGACGACACATGCACGCGCGCTGAAAGCCTGAGGGACACGCGGCACATCAAGTGCATAGGGTCCATGGCGCAGGCAACCTCTAAGAAGAATGTCCCTTGTGTCCTGATCCTTGATAAAACAATGAAAAGGTTGAAACTCGGTGAAGACATTATGATAGAGGCGAGCGTGTCCCGATATTTCGATGAGATGATAACTATCGATTTGATGGAGTCGACTTTGATGATCGACTACAAACATGCACGACGTTGCACCTTAGCAATCGTTAAACCAATCTCCTGAGGTTACTGACTGTAACATCCCAAAATTCTAAATTTTGGAATGTTATAATAAATAGATAGATTGATTGATTGTTTGATTGTTGTGTGATTGATTGAGTGAAATTTAAAACTTTTTGAAAGTTAAATGAGAGGTAATAAAAGGACTTTCCCAAACTTTCATTTTGCTTTTATGATCTCCATGAATTCAAATTCTTTTCAAACACAAAACCCTGGAGAGAAGATGACATGACTTCTTCCATTTTTTTAAATGACACAGGGTGTTGAAAATATTTGAATTTCATTTGAGAATATTTCCAATTCTGAAACTTTATGCAACTCAATGATTTTTACGAGCGAAGATAAAATGACTTCTTCAAATTATATGAAATATGAGCTGGAAGTTTCAAAGGATCAATTTCAAAGTCCTTTTGGAATTAATTTTCAATTTGGATTTATTTGAGTTTTATTCAAATTATTTTCTCCAAAAATAAAATATATGGAAAATAGGGTAACATGATTCCCTACATTAGAAAATTAGAGAAAAATTAATTTGAAATCATTTTGGTATTTTTAAAATGGTTTTTGTTGGATTTTAATAGACCAGTAGCACTGTTTGAATTATTAGAATTTATGTGTATTTTATTTAATGCAAGAAAAATGTTCACCGTGTAGAAAATATTTTTCTGAAAATTTTGATATATTATATGCCTATATAATATTTTGGTTTAATTATTTTATTTGTCTGGAAAATGTTGTATTAAAAAAATTTAAAAAAAAATCTTCGTCGACTGGGCCGGCCCAGCACCCAGCCAGGTCGCGGCCCAGCCAGCCCAGCCCCGCGCGTCCCCGACCTCCGCCCGGACTCCGGCTCCCACACGCCGCCGCGCCGCCATGGACGCCGTGCACCTCCCGGCCTCCTCTGCCCCCTCCTTCACGCCACTTCCTCCCCTCCCTATAAATCCGGAGCCCCGGGCCCCGTTCCTCTCTTCGCCGCCGCCTTCCTCTGCTCACGCGCCGCCGCCGCCGCGGAATCTTGCCGCTTGCGCCGCCCCGCTGCACTAGGCACGCGTCGCCTGCGCCGCGCCCCTCCGCCGCCTCGCCGTGCGCTCGCCTCCGCGCCGCTCCGCTCGCCCCGCATCGCCGAACGCCACCGTCGCCCGGACGCCCGCGCCGGAGTTCGCCACCGGCCGGATCCGCCCCGCCGCCCGTCGAAAACCGCCCGCCCTGGTTTCGTCGAAAAACCCCCGAACCGGTAATAAACCGTCCTGATCCGGTTTATCCCTTTTAGGTTTTCTTCGGTTTTCTCTTTAGCCGGTTTAATTTTTTTAGTTAGACTTGTTTTACGAACGCTCACTGGTTAGGTATTCACAGTGAACGATTTTTGTTCATTAGAGTTTCATAGAGAACGTTCGTACAGTATAATTTTTCTTTTTCTTTTTATTATAGTTTTCGGCCAGGGACCCATCCGTGAATATTTTCTTTATAGATCAGCCCCTGGTTTTCAAACGATTATAACTTTTTGCTCGTTAGTCGGAATTAGATGGAACCAATGCCCACGTCTTCGTTACGATCTCCTCTATCCAGTAAAACAACTTAAACATATTTTTGAAAGTTTTAAAATTTGAATTAGATCATATTTGAATTCTAACTTTGTTTGATCATAACTTGAGTTTCGTAGCTCCATTTGAGTTGATTCTTTTTGCAAATCGAAGCTCTTGACCTAAACTTTCTGATAAGGCCAAATTCACATAATTTTGGTACTGTTAGAAATTATTTCATGTTGCAAGAGTTCTTTGCTTGGTTTTGATGTTTTCTGAATCGTCTTCTTCGATCTTTCTGGTCTTTTGAGCGATTGCTTATGTGTGGTTACTATTGCTTGCTTACGATAGATTGACCGGAGTGTGACGAGTAGAGCTATCAAGAGTTTTGAGTGCGAATCATCTTCGTCAACATTACAGGCAAGTTCACACTTTGATCATACCTTTTTCATACCTAGTTTTTATTGCATTAGATCAAACCTCCAACATTGCATGATTAGGATCTAATTAAATTGTGGGATGGGAAGTAGTTAATGAGGTAGGAACCTATTGCCCCGCATTCAAACCTTAGGAGTTACTTTTACGTTATGCTTACATTGCCATGCTATGCTCGTAGACGTGGATTGGATTTTGAGAGTATTCATGACAGATGTGAGATTGTTAATTAATGGTTTACTTAAGGTGGCAACTTAAACACGCATCTGGGTGGATTGAGGCACCTGGTTATTCTAGGATTGCCTGTCTAGGCACCTGGGTAGACCAGGATTGCCTGTTTTTTATGGACCGCCACCCAGGCTCAAAGGGATCATGAGATTATTCATACTAGAAACTTCTGTGTGCAGCCACAAGCTATTATGGGCTCTAGCATAGTTGATTAAGTCGTGCGAACTCTTACAGGGTAGACTAACAGATGTAGGGGAAAGTAGGTGTAACGGTCTATCCATCGTAAGGTGCTAGCGCTTCTGAAAGACTATGTCTCGGTCATCCGTCTGCTCAAACACCATGTAGTGCGAGAAACCAAACGGAGGCGATCGAGTCTTGTGGGGAAAAGTGCGCAAACCTCTGCAGAGTGTATAAACTAATCATGATTAGCCGTGTCCCCGGTTATGGACATCTTGAGTATCTAGTACTTGGATTATCATGTGAATCTCATCACGTTACTTTAAATGAATATTGTTGGGTTTTAATGATGTTACTTAATTGGGATTGAGAATGCTGTCAACCATTCTCAATGTTTAACAACCACCATGATAGTTAAATAAAAGTTATTCTTTTGCAGTAGGGAAACATTGGCTTTTCGCAAAAACCTTATAACCATAGAGCTTTTCCACCAGCCAAATATGCATGTAGTGATAGCCATTGTTCATCATTCTCTATGGTGTGAATTTGCTAGTACATTCAATGTACTGACCCTTTGTGGCTACAACGTCTCATGTTGCAGGATTATCTTATGACGAGTAAGTGATACGTTAGGGTTACGATTTCTACACTCAACTTTGTCGTTGGTGTTGATGGGAATCCATAACCTTGTTACTTCCGCTATTTGGATTGAGGTAATAGTATTTACTTTACTTTATACATGTGATTTACCTCTGTTATAAATCCTCGAGTACTGTGTGTGTCAGCATACCGATCCAGGGATGACACTTAAGCACAGAGACTTGATCCGTTCGGGTCGGGTATCTACAAGATGGTATCAGAGCACATGTTGACTGTAGGACGTGACCCTAGAAACTGGCAATCCCATAGCAAAGATTTTTCTCTAGAACTTTCCCTTTCAAAAAGATCTTTTACCTCTCTTCTCTTCTAATCTTATTCAAAAATTCCCTTTAGTGAGACCATACCCCTTTCCCCTTTTGACCACACGAAGATTCGACTGATGAGACCACTCCAAGAAGTACAAGATATCGGACAACTAAGACCACTTTGGAATGAAGAGTATTTTTCGTGCATCTGAATAATGGAAACTACAACGGTTGAAGACCGAAGACAAGTAGAATTTGAAGGCTTTGAAGAATTCCCAGATTTGTATGACCTAGGAAGGCTACCCTTATGGAATTTGGCAGACTATGGAAGTTGTCAATACCCGAGATCAAGGTGTATCGGAGAAAGACTGAAACAAGGAGCATGAGAACTCGAAGTTTTGTCAAAGAAAACCCTAAGGCAGGAGATATCAACTATGGAATGATAGCTCATGGGAATGACAAGAGCAGAAACATGGTTATCCATGATGTCATCGCCCGCTGATGCTATTGTCACCGTGCTGAGTTAAGGATACATTTCTTCAGAATGGATTTGATGGAGAAGGCTGATGGAGCACCTATTAGTAAGATGAAGTTTTAACCTTAGCCGGTGTATCGCCAGGATCTGGAGTAGTACATCAAGAAGTTTAAGGTGGAGCTCCATGAAGCCGTATTAGACAAGGAAGCATTTCATGAAGAACTCGGGAACCAAAAGCTGAAAGTAGCCAAGCTAGAGGAGCAAAACCTCGAGATACCGAAGATTCGTCAGGAACTGAAGGACAGTAGGACCATGGTTCATGCCAAGGATGTTGAAACCCAAAAGTTTGGAATGCAACTCCAGAAATATTAAAGGACGTCATGATAGACCTTGCGCCAACAGAGATGATCTGGCAAAAGAACTGGAAAAGGACAAGCATGATCGGAAGAAGCCGTTGGAGGCATGAACAAGACTTGAAGAGTTTGATGACTTTGAAGATTTATTAACCTTTAGAAGACCCAACCCCTGTTATCTACCTACGTTAGATGCGACGTTTGTGAGCTGTCATTTGTTTGATGTTTTTCCCGACAGCCACAAATAAAATCTGTCTTTTCAAAACTTTTGTTTGTATTGTGTGTATCCCTCTCTATCTCTCTTATCTCACCCCCAAATCCATGGACCCAATAGAGGATGAATGAAGATGAGCTTATATTTTCTGGACCGGTGAGTCAATTGGAGACGGACCAATGGATTCAGAACATGGAGGATCACATGGAGAATAACCCTATAGTTGGACATGATATGACCCGGCATGCTCTTCGGTGCTTTGAAAGAGGTGCTGCTACTTGGTGGAGGATGTACAAAACCATCAATGGATGGCAAGGAGTAACCACTTGGAAAGAATTAAAGTTGACTCTGCAGAGATCTCACCTTGTGTCCCATAAGTTGAAGCCTTATGGAAAGGATATGAAGAAACCTTGTGCATGCAAGATTTGTGGAGAAATAGGACACACCCATAAAGAACACAAGGATGAATGCCCTAGTTGTGAAGGAAGTCACCCAGTTGAAGAATGCCCAACTAGGCAGATTACTTGTTTCTTGTGTGAAGGGACTACCCACTATCCTGCTCAGTGTCACATTTACCCCATGGTAGAACGAACCATCCAACAGAAGAAAGAAGAAATGAAAGGAGCCCTCATGGAAATTCTAGAAGAAGCTGTGATGGAGGACACACCTAAAGAAGACCCGAGTAAACCCTGCACTAAGTCTTGCTATTCATGTGGAGAAGAAGGACACATCTCCCAAAATTGTTTGAATGGGAATCTAGTAGAATTCCCGACGGAGGAAGTAGAATATGACCCACAAGAAATAGAATCCATGATTGGAATGGAAAAGTCCAGGAAGAGAAACAGATTTGATTCCAGGAAGGACCTGAGTCATATCACCTGTTATAGGTGCAAGGAGTCAGGGCACTACCTCAACAGTTGTCCAAAAAGGAAACCTCGATACTTGCCAGAAGTAATATGTTTTAGTTGCAATGGAGCCGGGCACTTTGCCAGAGAATGCCCCAAGGAGAAGGAAACTTGTGCTAGATAGTTGAGTTTGCAACAAAAGAAATGGAGTAGTAGAAGTGAGAACATTTTCTTTATATTGAGGTGTTGAGTTGAGACATGTAATGGAGGAGCGAGAGATGGTAATCATTTGAGAATGAATAAAGTTAGCATCGTTGGTACTGATATGGATTTTATGAGTTGTTATTCTATGAAGAAGGATTTTGACCATTTTTGAGGATATGAGAAATATGTTCTATGGAAGATTTGTGCATTTTAAGGGTGGTAGTACCCTGTAAGAACCCTTGACTCTTGGAAAAGATAATGATACTCCACTGAGTGGATTTCGGACAAAATGAATACAAGTTTTGTCTCGATATGTGTGATACCCCAAGAGTGTGTGGGATGAAGTTGGAGACCATCAGTTGTTTGGACCAAATGTGATCAAGGAGTCAGAAGAGAATGTTAAGTTGATTCGAGATAGACTGAAGGTAGCTCAGTCCAGGCAGAAGAGTTATGTAGACTCAAAAACTCAAGGAGGTAGTCTATGAAATTGGAGACAGAGCATGTCTTCGTGTGTTCCCTCTGCGAGGAGTTAAACGATTTGTAGTTAAGGGAAAGTTAGCCCCGAGATTTGTAGGACCATACCGAGTTTTGGAGCGTATGGGAGAAGTGGCCAACAAGTTGGAGTCACCCGAAGGACTGTCAGGAGTTCATGATGTGTTTCACGTTTCTCAGTTGAAGAATGCCATGCAGAGATGGCCAATATTCCCCTGTAAGGACGCTTGACCCTGGAAAGGATAATGATGTTCCACGAAGTGAATATGGACTTCATAAGTATAGGTTTTTATCTCGGTATGAGGGATATCCCACGAGGATGAAGAGATAAATTACTGTTGGATATAAAGGAGGTATGATGTTGGAAATATGGATCAATGGAAATTCCATGATGAGTCTGAGTAATCATGTCCTAGTTTGGTGCCAATAGAAGGAAGGAAGACAGTACAATTGGGTGGATTTAAGAATACTAGGAAGTTGGAAGTTGGAATAATGATCAGTTGCCCGATGATAAGTTCAAGGACTACAAGTGATGAGATGGGCCATAACCCACAGGCTCCAGGACCTGCCAAGAAGCAAGCACACTCTTGCTGAAGGAAAAACCCTGGAAGAGGATATGCCCTTATCGATAGACGATTTTATAGGAGTAACGCAAAACCTGAGAGTTGTGAAGGAACGATAGATGTTTATTTGGCTTGCAGAGTCAATGGATTATTCCGAACGCAGTTCGTGGACAAGAGAAATTCTGCAATGCTTGTGAGGATGACCGAGTGTTAGAATGTGAGATTCGCTAAACCGCATACAAGGTAATGATGTGGGTGCGGGATGGATTGATCACCATACCGACTTACTCTTATTATTCACCTTGCTATGTGGGATGGTAAATCTGAGTGACTTACCTATAGTAGAGAGACGACGATCAAAACCTTGTTTAAGCCTTAGAATGGTATATGTATTTTTCCCTTGTACAAGGCAATTTTTGCCAACCATAGGTTATACGGTGAGGATCAACCAGACCCATTTCGTGCAGGAGAAACCATAAATTGTTGACCACCATGAGATATCGATAGTTGTTTAGTTTTGGCGCCAGACCTATCAGCTATGAAGACCCAGTCTCAGAATAACCTTACCAAGATGAAAGGACAGAAGAATTGTGGTAAAGGTTATGCCACTACCAGAAGAGCCCGGATAAGGAATTATCCTGAAGATCTGAGAAGACTGATACTGTTAACAATATGGATGAAGCATATGAGTTTTGATGGAACCGTAACAATGTTTCTAAGGGTGGTAGCACCCCACACCCCGGTGATGATCGATGGATCTTGAGGAGACCCCCAAACCCTAACCTTTTCTTGCTAGCCTCTCCGAATCTCGAGGACGAGATTCATTTTAAGGGTGGTAGGTTTGTAACATCCCAAAATTCTAAATTTTGGAATGTTATACTAAATAGATAGATTGATTGATTGTTTGATTGTTGTGTGATTGATTGAGTGAAATTCGAAACTTTTTGAAAGTTAAATGAGAGGGAATAAAAGGACTTTCCCAAACTTTCATTTTGCTTTTATGATCTCCATGAATTCAAATTCTTTTCAAACACAAAACCCTGGAGAGAAGATGACATGACTTCTTACATTTATTTAAATGACACGGGGTGTTGAAAATGCTTGAATTTCATTTGAGAATATTTCCAATTCTGAAACTTTACGCAACTCAATGATTTTCACGAGCGAAGATAAAATGACTTCTTCAAATTATATGAAATATGAGCTGGGAGTTTCAAAGGATCAATTTCAAAGTCCTTTTGGAATTAATTTTCAATTTGGATTTATTTGAGTTTTATTCAAATTATTTTCTCCAAAAATAAAATATATGGAAAATAGGGTGACATGATTCCCTCCATTAGAAAATTGGAGAAAAATTAATTTGAAATCATTTTGGTATTTTTAAAATGGTTTTTGTTGGTTTTTAATAGACCAGTAGCACTGTTTGAATTATTAGAATTTATGTGTATTTTATTTAATGCAAGAAAAATATTCACCGTGTAGAAAATCTTTTTCTGAAAATTTTGATATATTATATGCCTATATAATATTTTGCTTTAATTATTTTATTTGTTTGGAAAATGTTGTATTAATTTTTTTTTTAAAAAAATCTTCGCCGACTGGGCCGGCCCAGCACCTAGCCAGGTCGCGGCCCAGCCAGCCCAGCCCCGCACGTCCCCGACCTCCGCCCGGACTCTGGCTCCCGCACGCCGCCGCGCCACCATGGACGTCGTGCACCGCCCGGCCTCCTCTGCCCCCTCCTCCACGCCACTTCCTCCCCTCCCTATAAATCCGGAGCCCCGGGCCCCGTTCCTCTCTTCGCCGCCGCCTTCCTCTGCTCACGCGCCGCCGCCGCCTGCGCCACCCCGCC
>NC_041382.1:363148849-363193353 GCF_002162155.2 Triticum dicoccoides | reverse complement strand
TCGCCGAACGCCACCGCCGCCCGGACGCCCACGCCGGAGTTCGCCGCCGGCCGGATCCGCCCCGCCGCCCGTCGAAAACCGCCCGCCCTGGTTTTCGTCGGAAAACCCCCGAACCGGTAATAAACCGTCTCAATCCGGTTTATCCTTTTTAGGTTTTCTTCGGTTTTCTCTTTAGCCGGTTTAATTTTTTTAGTTAGACTTATTTTACGAACGCTCACTGGTTAGGTATTCACAGTGAATGATTTTTGTTCGTTAGGGTTTCATAGCGAACGTTCGTATAGTAGAATTTTTCTTTTTCTTTTTATTATAGTTTTCGGCCAGGGACCCATCCGTGAATATTTTCTTTACAGATCAGCCCCTAGTTTTCAAACGATTATAACTTTTTGCTCATTAGTCGGATTAGACGAAACCAACGCCCACTGAAGGAAATATGCCCTAGAGGCAATAATAAAGTTATTATTTATTTCCTTATAATCATGATAAATGTTTATTATTCATGCTAGAATTGTATTAACCGGAAACATAATACATGTGTGAATAAATAGACAAACAAAGTGTCACTAGTATGCCTCTACTTGACTAGCTCGTTAATCAAAGATGGTTATGTTTCCTAACCATGAACAATGAGTTGTTATTTGATTAACGAGGTCACATCATTAGTTGAATGATCTGATTGACATGACCCATTCCATTAGCTTAGCACCCGATCGTTTAGTATGTTGCTATTGCTTTCTTCATGACTTATACATGTTCCTATAACTATGAGATTATGCAACTCCCGTTTACCGGAGGAACACTTTTGGGTACTACCAAACGTCACAACGTAACTGGGTGATTATAAAGGAGTACTACAGGTGTCTCCAATGGTACATGTTGGGTTGGCGTATTTCGAGATTAGGTTTTGTCACTCCGATTGTCGGAGAGGTATCTCTGGGCCCTCTCGGTAATGCACATCACATAAGCCTTGTAAGCATTACAACTAATATGGTAGTTGTGAGATGATGTATTACGGAACGAGTAAAGAGACTTGCCGGTAACGAGATTGAACTAGGTATTGGATACTGACGATCGAATCTCGGGCAAGTAACGTACCAATGACAAAGGGAACAACGTATGTTGTTATGCGGTCTGACCGATAAAGATCTTCGTAGAGTATGTAGGAGCCAATATGGGCATCCAGGTCCCGCTATTGGTTATTGACCGGAGACGTGTCTCGGTCATGTCTACATTGTTCTCGAACCGTAGGGTCCGCACGCTTAACGTTACGATGACAATTATTATGAGTTTATGCATTTTGATGTACCGAAGGTTGTTCGGAGTCCCGGATGTGATCACGAACATGACGAGGAGTCTCGAAATGGTCGAGACATAAAGATTGATATATTGGAAGCCTATGTTTGGACATCGGAAGTGTTCCGGGTGAAATCAGGATTTTACCGGATTACCGGGAGGTTACCGGAACCCCCCGGGAGTCATATGGGCCTTATTGGGCCTTAGTGGAAAGGTGAAAGGGCTGCCCATAAAGGCTGCGCGCCTCCCCCCTCCCCTAGTCCTATTAGGACTAGGAGAGGTGGCCGGCCACCCCTCTCCCTCTTTCCCCCTTGGGAATCCTAGTTGGAATAGGATTGGGGGGGAGTCCTACTCCCGGTAGGAGTAGGACTCCTCCTGCGCCCTCCTCCTGGCCGGCGCATCTCTCCCCCTTGGCTCCTTTATATACGGAGGCAGGGGGCACCTCTAGACACAAAAAGTTGATCATTGGGATCGTTCCTTAGCCGTGTGTGGTGCCCCCTGCCACCATATTCCACCTCGATCATATCGTTGTAGTGCTTAGGCGAAGCCCTGCATCGGTAATACATCAAGATCGTCACCACGCCGTCGTGCTGACAGAACTCCTCCCCGAAGCTTTGCTGGATCGGAGCCCGGGGATCGTCATCGAGCTGTACGTGTGCTAAGAACTCGTAGGTGCCGGAGTAACGGTGCTTGGATCGGTTGGATCGGGAAGAAGACGTACGACTACTTCCTCTACGTTGTGTCAACGCTTCCGTTGCGATCTACAAGGGTACGTAGATCATACTCTCCCCTCGTTGCTATGCATCACCATGATCTTGCGTGTGCGTAGGAAAATTTTGAAATTACTACGTTCCCCAACAGTGGCATCAGAGCCTAGGTTTTATGGTTTGATGTTATTTGCATGAGTAGAACACAAGTGAGTTGTGGACGATACAAGTCATACTGCCTACCAGCATGTCATACTTTGGTTCGGCGGTATTGTTGGACGAGACGACCCGGACCAACCTTACGCGTACGCTTACGCGAGACCGGTTCCCTCGACGTGCTTTGCACATAGATGGCTTGCGGGCGACTGTCTCTCCAACTTTAGTTGAACCGAGTGTGGTTACGCCCGGTCCTTGCGAAGGTTAAAACGGAGTCTATTTGACAAACTATCGTTGTGGTTTTGATGCGTAGGTGAGATTGGTTCTTGCTTAAAGCCCGTAGTAGCCACGTAAAACTTGCAACAACAAAGTAGAGGACGTCTAACTTGTTTTTGCAGGGCATGTTGTGATGTGATATGGTCAAGGCATGATGCTAAATTTTATTGTATGAGATGATCATGTTTTGTAACCGAGTTATCGGCAACTGGCAGGAGCCATATGGTTGTCGCTTTATTGTATGCAATGCAATCGCAATGTAATGCTTTACTTTATCACTAAACAGTAGCCGTGGAAGCATAAGATTGGCGAGACGACAACGATGCTACGATGGAGATCAAGGTGTCGCGCCGGTGACGATGGTGATCATGACGGTGCTTCGGAGATGGAGATCACAGGCAGAAGATGATGATGGCCATATCATATCACTTATATTGATTGCATGTGATGTTTATCTTTATATGCATCTTATCTTGCTTTGATTGACAGTAGCATTATAAGATGATCTCTCACTAAATTATCAAGAAGTGTTCTCCCTGAGTATGCACCGTTGCGAAAGTTCTTCGTGCTGAGACACCACGTGATGATCGGATGTGATAGGCTCTACGTTCAAATACAACGGGTGCAAAACAGTTGCACACGCGGAATACTCAGGTTATACTTGACGAGCCAAGCATATACAGATATGGCCTCGGAACACGGAGACCGAAAGGTCGAGCGTGAATCATATAGTAGATATGATCAACATAATGATGTTCACCAATGAAACTACTCCATCTCACGTGATGATCGGACATGGTTTAGTTGATTTGGATCACGTGATCACTTAGAGGATTAGAGGGATGTCTATCTAAGTGGGAGTTCTTAAGTAATATGATTAATTGAACTTAAATTTATCATGAACTTAGTACCTGATAGTATCTTGCTTATTTATGTTGATTGTAGATAGATGGCTCGTGCTGTTGTTCCGTTGAATTTTAATGCGTTCCTTGAGAAAGCAAAGTTGAAAGATGATGGTAGCAATTACACGGACTGGGTCCGTAACTTGAGGATTATCCTCATTGCTGCACAGAAGAATTACGTCCTGGAAGCACCGCTGGGTGCCAGGCCTGCTGCTGGAGCAACAACAGATGTTATGAACATTTGGCAGAGCAAAGCTGATGACTACTCGATAGTTCAGTGTGCCATGCTTTACGGCTTAGAATCGGGACTTCAACGACGTTTTAAACGTCATGGAGCATATGAGATGTTTGAGGAGTTGAAGTTAATATTTCAAGCAAATGCCCGGATTGAGAGATATGAAGTCTCCAATAAGTTCTATAGCTGCAAGATGGAAGAGAACAGTTCTGTCAGTGAGCATATACTCAAAATGTCTGGGTATAATAATCACTTGATTCAATTGGGAGTTAATCTTCCAGATGATTGCGTCATTGACAGAATTCTCCAATCACTGCCACCAAGCTACAAGAGCTTCGTGATGAACTATAATATGCAAGGGATGAACAAGACTATTCCCGAGCTCTTCGCAATGCTGAAAGCTGCGGAGGTAGAAATCAAAAAGGAGCATCAAGTGTTGATGGTTAACAAAACCACTAGTTTCAAGAAAAAGGGCAAAGGGAAGAAGAAGGGGAACTTCAAGAAGAACGGCAAGCAAGTTGCTGCTCAAGAGAAGAAACCCAAGTCTGGACCTAAGCCTGAAACTGAGTGCTTCTACTTCAAGCAGACTGGTCACTGGAAGCGGAACTGCCCAAAGTATTTGGCGGATAAGAAGGATGGCAAGGTGAACAAAGGTATATATGATATACATGTTATTGATGTGTACCTTACTAATGCTCGCAGTAGCACCTGGGTATTTGATACTGGTTCTGTTGCTAATATTTGCAACTCGAAACAAGGGCTACGGATTAAGCGAAGATTGGCTAAGGACGAGGTGACGATGCGCGTGGGAAACGGTTCCAAAGTCTATGTGATCGCGGTCGGCACGCTACCTCTACATCTACCTTCGGGATTAGTATTAGACCTAAATAATTGTTATTTAGTGCCAGCGTTAAGCATGAACATTATATCTGGATCTTGTTTGATGCGAGACTGTTATTCATTTAAATCAGAGAATAATGGTTGTTCTATTTATATGAGTAATATCTTTTATGGTCACGCACCCTTGAAGAGTGGTCTATTCTTATTGAATCTCGAGAGTAGTGATACACATATTCATAATGTTGAAGCCAAAAGATGCAGAGTTGATAATGATGGTGCAACTTATTTGTGGCACTGCCGTTTAGGTCATATCGGTGTAAAGCGCATGAAGAAACTCCATACTGATGGACTTTTGGAACCACTTGATTATGAATCACTTGGTACTTGCGAACCGTGCCTCATGGGCAAGATGACTAAAACACCGTTCTCCGGTACTATGGAGAGAGCAACAGATTTGTTGGAAATCATACATACAGATGTATGTGGTCCGATGAATATTGAGGCTCGTGGCGGATATCGTTATTTTCTCACCTTCACAGATGATTTAAGCAGATATGGTTATATCTACTTAATGAAACATAAGTCTGAAACATTTGAAAAGTTCAAAGAATTTCAGAGTGAAGTGGAAAATCATCGTAACAAGAAAATAAAGTTTCTACGATCTGATCGTGGAGGAGAATATTTGAGTTACGAGTTTGGTGTACATTTGAAAAATTGTGGAATAGTTTCGCAACTCACGCCACCCGGAACACCACAGCGTAATGGTGTGTCCGAACGTCGTAATCGTACTTTACTAGATATGGTGCGATCTATGATGTCTCTTACTGATTTACCGCTATCATTTTGGGGATACGCTCTAGAGACGGCTGCATTCACGTTAAACAGGGCACCATCAAAATCCGTTGAGACGACGCCTTATGAACTATGGTTTGGCAAGAAACCAGAGTTGTCGTTTCTGAAAGTTTGGGGCTGCGATGCTTATGTGAAAAAGCTTCAACCTGATAAGCTCGAACCCAAATCGGAGAAATGTGTCTTCATAGGATATCCAAAGGAAACTATTGGATACACCTTCTATCACAGATCCGAAGGCAAGACTTTTGTTGCTAAATTCGGAAACTTTCTTGAGAAGGAGTTTCTCTCGAAAGAAGTGAGTGGGAGGAAAGTAGAACTTGACGAGGTAACTGTACCTGTCCCTTGTTGGAAAATAGTACATCATAGAAAACTGTTTCTGCGACACCTACACCAATAAGTGAGGAAGTTAATGATAATGATCATGAAACTTCAGAACAAGATACTACTGAACCTCGTAGATCAACCAGAGTAAGATCCGCTCCAGAGTGGTACGGTAATCCAGTTCTGGAAGTCATGCTACTAGATCATGATGAACCTACAAACTATGAAGAAGCGATGGTGAGCCCAGATTCCGCAAAGTGGCTTGAAGCCATGAAATCTGAGATGGGATCCATGTATGAGAACAAAGTATGGACTTTGGTTGACTTGCCCGATGATCGGCAAGCAATTGAGAATAAATGGATCTTCAAGAAAAAGACTGACGCTGACGGTAATGTTACTGTCTATAAAGCTCGACTTGTCGCAAAAGGTTTTCGACAAGTTCAAGGGGTTGACTACGATGAGACCTTCTCACCCGTAGCGATGCTTAAGTCTGTCCGAATCATGTTAGCAATTGCCGCATTTTATAATTATGAAATTTGGCAGATGGATGTCAAAACTGCATTCCTGAATAGATTTCTGGAAGAAGAGTTGTATATGATGCAACCAGAAGGTTTTGTTGATCCAAAGGGAGCTAACAAAGTGTGCAAGCTCCAGCGATCCATTTATGGACTGGTGCAAGCCTCTCGGAGTTGGAATAAACGCTTTGATAGTGTGATTAAAGCATTTGGGTTTATACAGACTTTCGGAGAAGCCTGTATTTACAAGAAAGTGAGTGGGAGTTCTGTAGCATTTCTGATATTATATGTGGATGACATATTATTGATTGGAAATGATATAGAATTTCTGGATAGCATAAAGGGATACTTGAATAAGAGTTTTTCAATGAAAGACCTCGGTGAAGCTGCTTACATATTAAGCATAAAGATCTATAGAGATAGATCAAGACGCTTAATTGGACTTTCACAAAGCACATACCTTGACAAGATTTTGAAAAAGTTCAAAATGAATCAAGCAAAGAAAGGGTTCTTGCCTGTGTTACAAGGTGTGAAGTTGAGTCAGACTCAATGCCCGACCACTGCAGAAGATAGAGAGAAAATGAAAGATGTTCCCTATGCTTCAGCCATAGGCTCTATCATGTATGCAATGCTGTGTACCAGACCTGATGTGTGCCTTGCTATAAGTTTAGCAGGGAGGTACCAAAGTAATCCAGGAGTGGATCACTGGACATCGGTCAAGAACATCCTGAAATACCTGAAAAGGACTAAGGATATGTTTCTCGTATATGGAGGTGACAAAGAGCTCACCGTAAAAGGTTACGTTGATGCAAGCTTTGACACTGATCCGGACGATTCTAAATCGCAAACCGGATATGTGTTTACATTGAACGGTGGAGCTGTCAGTTGGTGCAGTTCTAAACAAAGCGTCGTAGCGGGATCTACATGTGAAGCGGAGTACATAGCTGCTTCGGAAGCAGCAAACGAAGGAGTCTGGATGAAGGAGTTCATATCCGATCTAGGTGTCATACCTAGTGCATCGGGTCCAATGAAAATCTTTTGTGACAATACTGGTGCAATTGCCTTGGCAAAGGAATCCAGATTTCACAAAAGGACCAAGCACATCAAGAGACGCTTCAACTCCATCCAGGATCTAGTCCAGGTGGGAGACATAGAGATTTGCAAGATACATACGGATCTGAATGTTGCGGACCCGTTGACTAAGCCTCTTCCATGAGCAAAACATGATCAGCACCAAGGCTCCATGGGTGTTAGAATCATTACAGTGTAATCTAGATTATTGACTCTAGTGCAAGTGGGAGACTGAAGGAAATATGCCCTAGAGGCAATAATAAAGTTATTATTTATTTCCTTATAATCATGATAAATGTTTATTATTCATGCTAGAATTGTATTAACCGGAAACATAATACATGTGTGAATAAATAGACAAACAAAGTGTCACTAGTATGCCTCTACTTGACTAGCTCATTAATCAAAGATGGTTATGTTTCCTAACCATGAACAATGAGTTGTTATTTGATTAACGAGGTCACATCATTAGTTGAATGATCTGATTGACATGATCCATTCCATTAGCTTAGCACCCGATCGTTTAGTATGTTGCTATTGCTTTCTTCATGACTTATACATGTTCCTATAACTATGAGATTATGCAACTCCCGTTTACCGGAGGAACACTTTTGGGTACTACCAAACGTCACAACGTAACTGGGTGATTATAAAGGAGTACTACAGGTGTCTCCAATGGTACATGTTGGGTTGGCGTATTTCGAGATTAGGTTTTGTCACTCCGATTGTCGGAGAGGTATCTCTGGGCCCTCTCGGTAATGCACATCACATAAGCCTTGCAAGCATTACAACTAATATGGTAGTTGTGAGATGATGTATTAGGGAACGAGTAAAGAGACTTGCCGGTAACGAGATTGAACTAGGTATTGGATACCGACGATCGAATCTCGGGCAAGTAACATACCAATGACAAAGGGAACAACGTATGTTGTTATGCGGTCTGACCGATAAAGATCTTCGTAGAATATGTAGGAGCCAATATGGGCATCCAGGTCCCGCTATTGGTTATTGACCGGAGACGTGTCTCGGTCATGTCTACATTGTTCTCGAACCGTAGGGTCCGCATGCTTAACGTTACGATGACAGTTATTATGAGTTTATGCATTTTGATGTACCGAAGGTTGTTCGGAGTCCCGGATGTGATCATGGACATGACGAGGAGTCTCGAAATGGTCGAGACATAAAGATTGATATATTGGAAGCCTATGTTTGGACATCGGAAGTGTTCCGGGTGAAATCAGGATTTTACCGGATTACCGGAAGGTTACCGGAACCCCCCGGGAGTCATATGGGCCTTATTGGGCCTTAGTGGAAAGGTGAAAGGGTTGCCCATAAAGGCTGCGCGCCTCCCCCCCTCCCCTAGTCCTATTAGGACTAGGAGAGGTGGCCGGCCACCCCTCTCCCTCTTTCCCCCTTGGGAATCCTAGTTGGAATAGGATTGGGGGGGGGGGAGTCCTACTCCCGGTAGGAGTAGGACTCCTCCTGCGCCCTCCTCCTGGCCGACGCTCCTCTCCCCCTTGGCTCCTTTATATACGGAGGCAGGGGGCACCTCTAGACACAAAAAGTTGATCATTGAGATCGTTCCTTAGCCGTGTGCGGTGCCCCCTGCCACCATATTCCACCTCGATCATATCGTTGTAGTGCTTAGGCGAAGCCCTGCGTCGGTAATACATCAAGATCGTCACCACGCCATCGTGCTGACAGAACTCCTCCCCGAAGCTTTGCTGGATCGGAGACCGGGGATCGTCATCGAGCTGTACGTGTGCTAAGAACTAGGAGGTGCTGGAGTAACGGTGCTTGGATCGGTTGGATCGGGAAGAAGACGTACGACTACTTCCTCTACGTTGTGTCAACGCTTCCGTTGCGATCTACAAGGGTACATAGATCATACTCTTCCCTCGTTGCTATGCATCACCATGATCTTGCGTGTGCGTAGGAAAATTTTGAAATTACTACGTCCCCAACACCCATGTCTTCGTTACGATCTCCTATATCCAGTAAAACAACTTAAACATGTTTTTGAAAGTTTTAAAATTTGAATTAGATCAGATTTGAATTCTAACTTCGTTTGATCATAACTTGAGTTTCATAGCTCCGTTTGAGTTGATTCTTTTTGCAAATTGAAGCTCTTGACCTAAACTTTCTGATAAGGCCAAATTCACATAATTTTGGTAATGTTAGAAATTATTTCATGTTGCAAGAGTTCTTTGCTTGGTTTTGATGTTTTCTGAATCGTCTTCTTCGATCTTTCTGGTCTTTTGAGTGATTGCTTATGTGTGGTTACTATTGCTTGCTTACGATAGATTGACCGGAGTGTGACGAGTAGAGCTATCAAGAGTTTTGAGTGTGAATCATCTTCGTCAACATTACAGGCAAGTTCACACTTTGATCATACCTTTTTCATACCTAGTTTTTATTGCATTAGATCAAACCTCCAACATTGCATGATTAGGATCTAATTAAATTGTGGGATGGGAAGTAGTTGATGAGGTAGGAACCTATTGCCCCGCATTCAAACCTTGGGAGTTACTTTTACGTTATGCTTACATTGCCATGCTATGCTCGTAGACGTGGATTGGGTTTTGAGAGTATTCATGACAGATGTGAGATTGTTAATTAATGGTTTACTTAAGGTGGCAACTTAAACACGCATCTGGGTGGATTGAGGCACCTGGTTATTCTAGGATTGCCTGTCTAGGCACCTGGGTAGACCAGGATTGCCTGTTTTTTATGGACCGCCACCCAGGCTCAAAGGGATCATGAGATTATTCATACTAGAAACTTCCGTGTGCAGCCACAAGCTATTATGGGCTCTAGCATGGTTGATTAAGTCGTGCGAACTCTTACAGGGTAGACTAGCAGATGTAGGGGAAAGTAGGTGTAATGGTCTATCCATCGTAAGGTGCTAGCGCTTCTTAAATACTATGTCTCGGTCATCCGTCTGCTCAAACACCATGTAGTGCGAGAAACCAAATGGAGGCGATCGAGTCTTGTGGGGAAAAGTGCGCAAACCTCTGCAGAGTGTATAAACTAATCATGATTAGCCGTGTCCCCGGTTATGGACATCTTGAGTATCTAGTACTTGGATTATCATGTGAATCTCATCATGTTACTTTAAATGAATATTGTTGGGTTTTAATGATGTTACTTAATTGGGATTGAGAATGCTGTCAACCATTCTCAATGTTTAACAACCACCATGATAGTTAAATAAAAGTTATTCTTTTGCAGTAAGGAAACATTGGCTTTTCGCAAAAACCTTATAACCATAGAGCTTTTCCACCAGCCAAATATGCATGTAGTGATAGCCATTGTTCATCATTCTCTATGGTGTGAATTTGCTAGTACATTCAATGTACTGACCCTTTGTGGCTGCAACATCTCATGTTGCAGGATTATCTTATGATGAGTAAGTGATACGTTAGGGTTATGATTTCTACACTCAACTTTGCCGTTGGTGTTGATGGGAATCCACAACCTTGTTACTTCCACTATTTGGATGAGGTAATAGCATTTACGTTACTTTATACATGTGATTTACCTCTGTTATAAATCCTCGAGTACTGTGTGTGTCAGCATACCGATCCAGGGATGACACTTAAGCACAGAGACTTGATCCATTCGGGTCGGATCGCTACACTGACGATGCCAGAAGCACGATCAGCCTGACCACGAAGGTCTATTCCTGCATGCAATCGAAGAACAAGCAATAATATGATAATGCAATCTGAATATTGCTACTATATATGAAGTATTGATAAAAGTGGGGATCCAAAAGCGGTCTTGGTCTGGTCGTTGGACACAAACGAAGTACACGAAGTTGTAACGGCTAACTTTGAACTAAACAAATCCCAAGCAAAAAGCTAATAGATTGATCTACTTGTATAGGAGCAAGGGGTGGCTGTTGGGGAACGTAGTAATTTCAAAAAAATTCCTACGCACACACAAGATCATGGTGATGCATAACAACGAGAGGGGAGAGTGTGTCTACGTACCCTCGTAGACCGTATGCGGAAGCGTTAGCACAACACGGTTGATGTAGTCGTACGTCTTCACGATCCGACCGATCCAAGTACCGAACACACGACACCTCCGAGTTTTGCACACGTTCAACTCGATGACATCCCGCGAGCTCCGATCCAGCAAAGCTTCACAGGAGAGTTTCGTCAGCACGACGGCATGGTGACGGTGATGATGATGCTACCGACGTAGGACTTCGCCTAAGCAGCGCTACGATATGATCGAGGTGGATTATGGTGGAGGGGGCACCGCAGACGGCTAAGAGATCAATGATCAATTGTTGTGTCTCTGGGGTGCCCCACTGCCCCCGTATATAAAGGAGCAAGGGGGAGGAGGCGGCCGACCAAGGAGAGGCGCGCCAAGGGGAGTCCTACTCCCACCGGGAGTAGGATTCCCCCCTTTCCAACTTGGAGTAGGAGAGGGAAGGAAGAGGAAGGAGGGATGAAGGAAAGGGGGGCCGGCTCCCCTCCCAATTCGGATTGGGCTTGGAGGGGCGCCACTGTAATGCCCCATATGTAACCTGCCATATTTGTATTCCAACTCTTGCCATTTCCGGCACTAAGTTATGATATTCCTCGTTGTTGGGTTTTTGTCTTCGTGTTGCTTTTGTCTTTGTCATGAATCTCATATCATGTCATCATGTGCATCGCGTTTGCATACATGTTCGTCTCATGCATCCGAGCTTTTTCCCCGTTGTCCATTTTGCATTCCGGCGCTCCTATGTCCTCCGGTGTCTCCTTTTACCTTTTTTGTGTGCGGGTGTTAAACGTTCTCGGATTGGACCAAGACTTGCCAGGCGGCCTTGGTTTACTACCGGTAGACCGCCTGTCAAGTTCCGTGCCATTTGGACTTCGTTTGATACTCCAACGGTTAACCGGGGAACCGTAAAGGCCTCTGTGTGTTGCAGCCCAACACCTCTCAAAAGTGTCCCAAAAACCCACCTAAACCCCCTCCATCATCTCGGTCGTTCGATCACGATCGCATGGCCGAAAACCGCACCTCATTTGGACTCTCCTAGCTCCCTCTACCTATAAATATGTGATCCCCTCCAAAAATTCGCGGATGAAACCCTAGTCCCGCTCCTCCGCGCCGCCGGACATGTCCTTCCCGCGCCGGACATGTCTAGCCTCCACCTCACTCCTGCGAATCACGCACTGACACGTCATCGCGCCGCCGCCCTCGCCCACTCACATGGCGCCATCTGTCGCCGCTGCTCCCCCCGCACTGCGCCGCGGCCCGCGGAGCCCATCCGGGGCCCGGCCGGCCCGTTCGCCGCCGCCGCGTGGCCCACGCCGCCCGTGCGCCCCGCGCCACCTCCCGCCGGCGAGTTTGCCCGCTCGCGCCGGCCTTCGCCGTCGCCGCTCCGCTCCCCACCGCCGTGCCGGCAACCGCGCCGCCCGGTCGCCGCCCGCACGCCCGCGCCTCGCCCTTCACCGCGCGCCGTCCTCCGGCCCGGAGCCGGCCGGTGCTCGCCGCCCCGACCCCGGTGGCGCTTCTCCTCGTTCGCCCGACCGCCTCCGGCCACCCTCCGGCCATCTCCGTCGTCTTCGGCGAGGTCCGGTGGATCGGGACCAGATCCACCAGTTCGTCCAACCAAACGGCGCCCTCCGTCCTGGATCTCGTTGTCCCGCTCCGCTCCATCCCGTTGACTTCTCGGAGGGGTATAATTTCGACTAAGTCCCAGTAATTTTTTAGCATTTTTCATTGCATCATAACTTTGCACCCGTGGCTCTGTTTTGGGCGTGTAGCATATCAAATTGTTCATCTCAATGTGTACTTCATTTCATTCCATTACACCATGTTCATTTGAGCTCATCTTGATGCCCTAAATGCTGTTGCAAGAGTGCTATGTAATGTTAGTTTCAGAATCTTATCAGATATTGGTCATTTGTCATTTTTGCCATGATTAATGTGTGCCTCCTATGAACTTGAGCCCTACATGTGTTTTGAAGTATGCCATGCCATCTTTACAGGGGTGTGTGCCATGTATTTTTTGTGATCTTTGTGGTGACTAGCACAAGCATGCAAAGTAGCTCTCGTGATGTTGCTGATTCCAGGGACTTAGAAATCCTCTAAGTCTTTTCCCTGATAATATTTTTATGCCATGTATTCATGTTGCTACAGAGTGATCCATGCCTCTTTTGATCATATTCAGTAAGGATCATTTTTAGATATTGTTGTGCTCTATCCATCCATGTCTTTGTTTGCATTTTTGGAGCACCCTAGCATGACTCAATCTTGCTCTACTTTCGCTATAAAATGTTCCTGGCAGATTGTTTACATGTTATTCAATTTTGCCGAGGTTGATGTAGTTGATCCGTGCATGCTATGAGGTTGTTCTTGCCATGTTTAGCTTTTATGCCATGTCACTTGCTGGGTGTATGATTAGTTTGTCATGCAATGCCTTGTGGTGAGTGCATCGAGCTCGCAAACATGCCTACGTGAATCGGTTTTGCCATGTTCCAGTTTTCTGCTAAGTCTGAATCTGTTAACGAAATTTGCTATGTTCACATGGTTGCCATTGTATTTACTGATCCCTTTTGGCTTATGGTCAGTAAGGGACTTTTGTTGTATGCTTTGAGTAGCTTCATGCCATGCCTTGCTTTGCCATGATATGTTCCTGTAGTATGTTGTTATCTTGCTCTAAACTTTGCTTCCTGATGTTAATTCCTGACATGTTGTTATTTTCACTAAGTCTGTAACCTGATATCTTTTGCACTTTTGCCATGCTTGTTTGAACATGCTATTGAGTGATTTAGCCATAGCTCAGTGTTCATCTTTTGTCAAGCATCTTGAGTGGATCGCTGCCATGTGCCTTGTTGCTATGTTAGGGTGCAGTAGCTTGTTGCTCTTGATGCATTTAGATGGTCGTGCTGTTAATCGTAGATCGGTGCCATATGTGTTTTGCTTGTCATTTGCAAACATTGCATCCGATTCCGATGATCTTTATATCGATTTCGACCAAAATCAACTCATCTTTCCAGTGGCACTCTTGGTTTTACAAGTTGAGGCTAGGTTCAATCTTTCCTTTCCGAAGCATACATATGCATTGCATATTACATCCCGCATATCATGCCATGTTTTGCATCATGTTGCTTGCGCATTGCACCGTGGTTGATTGCGGTTCCCTTTGTTTGTGTTCTTGCTTTGGGTAGAGCCGGGAGACGAGTACGTGATCGAGGAACCCGTTGAGTACGCTTACGAGGATCAAGCTAATGTCAACTCGGAGAACTTTGCAGGCAAGATGCCCATACCCTCGAAATCACTTATATCTTTGCTTGCTAGATGCTCGCTCTTTTGCTATGCCTATGCTACGATACCTACCACTTGCTTATCATGCCTCCCATATTGCCATGTCAAACCTCTAACCCACCTTGTCCTAGCAAACCGTTGTTTGGCTATGTTACCGCTTTGCTCAGCCCCTCTTATAGCGTTGTTAGTTGCAGGTGAAGATTGGAGCTTGTTCCTTGTTGGAACATGTTTATTGTTGGGGTATCACAATATCTCTTATTTAGTTAATACATCTATATACTTGGTAAAGGGTGGAAGGCTCGGCCTTATGCCTGGTGTTTTGTTCCACTCTTGCCGCCCTAGTTTCCGTCATACTGGTGTTATGTTCCTTGATTTTGCGTTCCTTACGCAGTTGGGTTATAATGGGAACCCCTTGACAGTTCGGCTTGAATAAAACTCCTCCAGCAAGGCCCAACCTTGGTTTTACCATTTGCCACCTAGCCTTTTCCCTTGGGTCGGCCAACCCAAGGGTCATCTTTATTTTAAACCCCCGGGCCAGTGCTCCTCTGAGTGTTGGTCCAAACTAGAGTCCTTTGCAGCGCCCCCTCGGGGAAACTCGAGGTTTGGTTTTAGCTGTACGGAGCGCTCATCCGGTGTGCCCTGAGAACGAGATAAGTACAGCTCCTATCAGGATTTGTCGGCACATCCGGGTGGCTTTGCTGGTTTAGTTTTACCATTGTCGAGATGTCTTGTAACCGGGATTCCGAGTCTGATCGGATTGTCTTGGGAGAAGGAATATCCTTCGTTGACCATGAGAGCTTGTGATGGGCTAAGTTGGGACACCCCTGCATGGATTTGAACTTTCGAAAGCCGTGCCCGTGGTTATGGGCAGATGGGAATTTGTTAATGTCCGGTTGTAGAAAACCTTAAACTTAACTTAATTAAAATGAATCAACAAAGTGTGTGGCCGTGATGGTCTCTTTTCGGCGGAGTCCGGGAAGAGAACACGGTCTCGTGTTATGCTTGAATGTAGGTTGTTCTAGGATCACTTCTTAATCATAGTTTATCGATCGTGCCTTTGCCTTCTCTTCTCGCTCTCATTTTCGTATGTTAGCCACCATATATGCTAGTGCTTGCTGCAGCTCCACTTTAGACATTTTACCTACCTATAAGCTTAAATAGTCTTGATCGCGAGGGTGTAAGATTGCTGAGTCCCCGTGACTCATAGATTACTTCCAAAACCAGATGCGGGGACCGATGAAACCGCTCCAGGAGATTCGACTGAGCTCAAGTGGGAGTTCGATGAGGACTCAGGACGATACTGCGTTTCCTTTCCAGACGATCAGTAGTGGAGCCCAGTTGGGGCGATCGGGGACATTATGCATTTGGGGTTGTCTTTATTTTGGTTCCGTAGTCGGACCTTGATTGTATCTGAATGATTGTAATGTTATATTTATGCTATTGTATGACGTGGCGATTGTAAGCCAATTATGTACCTCTTTCCTTATTCAGTACATGGGATGTGTAAAGATTACCCCTCTTGCGACATTGCCTACAATGCGGTTATGCCTTATAACGCCCGCGATGCGGCTATAGCTCCCACGTGTCGAGGCACGACTTAGAGACATAACCGCATTGAAAGCAATGTCGCAAGTTAGGCAATCATCACAACATCCCATGTAATATAGATAATAAAAGGGGAGATACATAGTTGGCTTACACTCGCCATGTCAATCAAGTACATAAATAGCATTACAACATTCAAACACTCATGGCCCGACTACGGCGCCAAAATAAAAGATAACCCAACATGCGACACGGTCCCGATCACCCCAACTGGGCACCACTACTGATCATCAGGGAAAGACACGTAGTATCGTTGAGAGTCCTCGTCGAACTCCCACTTGAGCTCAAGCGCGCCATCTAGAGCAGAATCATCAGGCCCTGCATCTGGTTTGGAAGTAATCTCTGAGCCATAGGGACTCAGCAATCTCGCACCCTCGCGATCAAGACTATTTAAGCTTAATAGGTAAGGCAAGGAAAATATGTGTAGTTGCAGCAAGCGACTAGCATATATGGCGGCTATCCTGTTCGCAAAAGAGAGCGAGAAGAGGAGGCAAAGCGCGAACGAGAAACTAGAGAACAACCTGCGCAAGCATTACTCCAACACCGTGTTCACTTCCCGGACTCCGCCGAGAAGAGACCATCACGGTAACTCACACTGTTGATTCATTTTAATTAAGTTAAGGTTCAAATTATCTACAACCGGACATTAACAAATTCCCATCTGCCCATAACCGCGGGCATGGCTTTCGAAAGATCAAATCCCTGCAGGGGAGTCCCAACTTAGCCCATGACAAGCTCTCACAGTCAACGAAGGAATAGACCTCCTCCCGAGACGTTCCGATCAGACTCGGTATCCCGGTTCTTCAAAACACTTCGACAGGTTAAAACAAATCCAGCAACACCGCCCGAATGTGCCGACAAATCCCGATAGGAGCTGCACATATCTCGTTCTCAGGGCACACTCAGATTGTCCAAACTTCCGGTAGGCCAGCCCAGAGTTGCCCCTGGTGGCCACCGGCGGCTGACGAGGTGGACCAACACTCAGAGGAGCACTGGCCCGGGGGGTTTAAAATAAGATGACCCTCGGGCTTCAAAAACCCAAGGGAAAAAGGGGCTAGGTGGCAAATGGTAAAACCAAGGTTGGGCATTGCTGGAAAAGCTTTAATCAAGGCGAACTATCAAGGGGTTCCCATTATCACCCAACCGCGTAAGGGACGCAAAATCCGGGAACATAACACCGATATGACGGAAACTAGGGCGGTAAGAGTGGAAAAAAACACTAGGCGAGAGGCCGAGCCTTCCACCCTTTACCAAGTATATAGATGCATTAAGATAACATGGCAATATAATGATATCCCAACAAGTAAAATAATGTTCCAACAAGGAACGGTCTCCAATCTTCACCTACAACTAGCAACGCTATAAGAGGGGCTGAGCAAAGCGGTAACATAGCCAATCAACGGTTTGCTAGGACATGGTGGGTTATAGGTTTGACATGGCAATTTGGGAGGCTTGAAAGCAAGTGGTAGGCATCATAGCATAGGTATAGCAAAAGAGCGAGCATCTAGCAAAGCAAAGATAGTAGTGATTTCGAGGGTATGATCATCTTGCCTGCAACGTTGTCAGAGTTGACTGTATCCTCGAAAGCAAACTCAACGGGCTCCTCGTTAGCGAACTCGTCTCCCGGCTCTACTCGAACAAGACAAACAAGCAAACAGAACACAATCAACCACGTGCAAAGCTCAAACAATATGATGCAAGGATGGCATGCTATGCGGGATGCGATGCGGGATGCATATGCAAGATTTGACAAGGGATGCATGAACCTGGACTCAACTTGGAAATCCAAGTGTTCCACTAGAAAGATGAGATGAAATCGCTTGAAAACGATATAAAGAACGCCGGAATCGGAGTTACGGTTTGGAAATGGCAAGCAATTCAAATATGGCCACGTTCTGCAATTTACAGCAAGTAGCCATCTAAATGCAACAAGATGAACATGCTACAACACTCAAACATGGCATCAAAATACATGGCAGGGATCCATTCATGATTCTTAACAAAAGTCTAGCACTGAGCTACGGCCAATTCATCCATTAACAGGTTCAAACAAGCATGACAAAAATGCATTTGACAAAAAGATTTCAGACTTAGTGAAATTAACACTTGTCTGGAATTTCAGATCAGATAGCACTCTTTGGAGCAAGAAAACTACATGCTACAGGACCTGAACATGTCAAAGTAAAGCATGGCATGGAGCTACTCATAGAGCTTAACAAAAGCCCCTTAGTGACCTTGAGCGAAAAGGGATCAGAAAATACATTTGCAAGCATGTGAACATGGCAAAAACATAATCAGTTCTCAGACTTAGTGAAAACTGGAGCATGCTGAAACAGATATCAAGTAGGCATGTTTACGAGCTCGATGCACTCACTACAGAGCATGTCATGACAATCTAAACATACACCGATAAAGAATACACAAAATACAAGCTAGACATGGCAATAACAATAACATAGCATGCATGGATCAACTACCATATCCTCGGCAAAATCGCTAACAAGTAGACAATCTGCCCAGATTCACGAAATGACAAAAGTAGAGCTTGATTGACTCAAGCTAGGGTGCTCCATAATTGCAAACAAATACATGGATGGATAGAGCACTACAAGATTAACAAAACATCCTTACTGATCATCCTCAAAAGAGGCACGGATCACTAGGAATCAACATGAACATATCGCCATATGAGATAAACAGGTCAAGGACTTAGTGGAAATGCTAAGTCACCACACACATCACAAAAATACATGGGTTGCACCCTTGGAAAGATGACAAAGCCTATAACAAAATACATGAAGAGCTCAGGGGCATATCATACACACAATAATCATGGCAAAAATGACAAATATCTAATTGGAGCAGCAGATCTGACAAATATCTCAAATAGCATTCTTCTAACAGCAATTCGGGCATCAAGATGAACTCAAATGAAAATGATGCAATGAGATGAAATGATGTACTCTCTAAGGCGAACATTTTGATATGCTATATGCCCAAAACGGATCTACGGATGAGGAGTTACGATGTGATGAACATGAGCAAATAATTAGGGTTTCGGGGCAAAAGTCAACCCAAACGGGATCTCAGATCCAGATCTGGCGCGTTCCCCGAGGTTGGCCAGAGCTTTGCCGGAACAGGGACTTCTCGGGGCGTCGGAGGAGGAGGAAGACAGCCGGGGCGGTGGTGGCGATGGCGGCGCTCCGTGCGGTGGCGGGGCGGACGCGGCGGCGCTCGCCGGCGCGGGGCGGCGGCCGGAGCTCGCCGGCTCGGCCGGGAAGGAGGTGGGTGGCGTTGGAGGCCGGTGAGGTCGTCGGCCGGCGCAAGGCGAGGGCGGCGATCGCGGGCGGGCGGCGCCCGTGCGGCGACGCGGCGAGATGGGCCGCGGGGGCCCCTCCTGGGCCTCCTGGGCCGGCGGCGGACGAGGAAGTGGGGCGGCGGCGCGGCCAACCGGTGGGCAACACGTGGCGTCGGCGGGGCTAGCCGGACATGTCCGTCGGTGCGGGAGGAAGTGTCCGGCGCGCGAGGAGAGGGAGAGATCTAGGGTTTGCCCGAAAATTTCGGGGAGTGGTCTTTATATAGGCATAGAGGGAGCTAGGAGACTCCAAATGAGGTGCGGTTTTCGGCCACGCGATCGTGATCGAACGCTCTAGATGATGGAGAGGGTTTTGGTGGGTTTTGGGCCAAATTGGAGGGGTGTTGGGCTGCAACACACACGAGGCCTTTTTGGTCCCTCGGTTAACCGTTGGAGCATCAAACGAAATCCAAATGGTACGAAACTTGACAGGCAGTCTACAGGTAGTAAACCAAGGCCGCTTGGCAAGTCTCGGTCCAATCCGGAAATGTTTAATCCCCACACACGAAAGAAAGGTAGAAATGACCACCGGAGGAGAACGAAGCGCCGAAATGCAAAATGGACAATGGGGAAAATGCTCGAATGCATAAGATGAACACGTATGCAAATGCAATGCACATGATGACATGATATGAGATGCAAGACAACGATAACAACACACGGAGACAAAAACCCGAACCCGAGAAAATAAAATAACTTAAAGCCGGAAACGGCAAGAGTTGGAGTACATATTGGGTAAATTACATCCGGGGTGTTACAACACTCCACCACTACGAAAGGATCTCGTCTCGAGATCTAGGACTGAAAGAACGCCGGGTACTCAGAACGGAGGTGATCCTCGCGTTCCCAGGTAGCTTCACGGTCGGAATGGTGTGACCACTTGACTTTGAGGAATTTGATTGACTTGTTGCGAGTCTTGCGTTCAGTCTCTTCAAGAATAGCAACTGAGTGCTCACGATAAGAGAGATCTTCTTGGAGCTCAATATCCTCGAAGTTGATGGTGCGGTCAGGAGTCTTGAAGCACTTTCAGAGCTGAGAGACATGGAACACATCATGAACATTTGCAAAGTTTGAAGGAAGCTCGAGTTGATAGGCGAGATCGCCTCTCTTGCTGACAATCTTGAAAGGTCCCACGTATCTAGGGGCAAGCTTCCCTTTGATACCGAAGCGGCGAGTACCTTTCATTGGAGAGACGCGGAGGTAAACATGATCTCCGATCTCGAAAGCCAAATCACGGTGCTTACTGTCATAGTAACTCTTCTGGCGGGATTGGGCTGCTTTGAGGTTATCTCGAATGACTTTGCACATTTCCTCTGCCTCTGTGATTAAGTCATTTTCGAGAAGCCGACGTTCACTGGTTTCAGACCAGTTGAGAGGGGTACGACACTTCCTGCCATACATAATTTCAAATGGGGCCTTGCCCGAACTTGCTTGAAAACTGTTGTTGTAGGAGAATTCAGCATAAGGAAGACAATCCTCCCACTTCATGCCGAAGGAGATCACACAAGCCCTGAGCATATCTTCAAGAATCTGATTGACACGCTCGACTTGACCGCTAGTTTGAGGATGGAAAGCTGTGCTGAAGCGGATGTTGGTGCCCATGGCCTTCTGAAAAGAATCCCAAAACTTGGAGATAAAAATGCTGCCACGGTCTGAAGAGATCACTTGTGGGATACCGTGAAGAGAGACAATTTGAGAGGTATAGAGTTCCGCCAATTGAGCTGCAGTTATTGACTCTTTGATAGGCAGAAAGTGAGCCACTTTGGTGAGTTTGTCGATGACAACGAATATAGCATCATTGCCACGCTTGGACTTTGGAAACCCAGTCACGAAGTCCATTTCAATGTGGTCAAACTTCCATTCTGGAATGGAAAGAGGTTGGAGGAGACCAGCTGGCCTTTTGTGTTCTGCCTTCACTCTTCTGCAGACATCACACTCATTCATGAACTGAGCAATCTCGCGCTTCATTCGAGTCCACCAATAAGCCTGCTTGAGGTCCTGATACATCTTCGTGCACCCAGGGTGGATGGAGAGGAGAGAATTGTGAGCCTCGTTCATGATCACTTTACGAAGTTCACCTTTGGGTACAACAATACGATCCTCGAAGAAGAGAGTATCCTTGTCATCAAGGCGGTAGCACTTGTACTTGGGTTGACTCTTGGCAATCCCAATCTTCACCTTCTTCACCATAGCATCAAGAAGCTGAGCTTGGCGAATCTGGTCTTCCAAGGTAGGAGAGACTTGAAGGTTGGCGAGGAAACCTTGAGGAATAACTTGCAGATTAAGTTTGCGGAAAGCTTCACAAAGCTCGGGTTGATAAGGCTTGAGAATAAGGCTGTTGCAGTAAGCCTTCCTGCTCAATGCGTCAGCAATCACATTGGCCTTGCCTGGAGTATACTCGATACTTAGATTATACTCTTGAATCATTTTGACCCATCGAGTTTGCCTGAGGTTGAGATTAGGCTGAGTGAAGATGTACTTGAGACTCTTGTGGTCAGTGAAGATGTCCACTTTTCTTCCCAATAAGAGATGTCTCCAAGTCAAAAGAGCATGCACAACTGCCACCAACTCGAGATCATGAGTGGGGTAGTTCTTCTCATTGGGCTTCAACTGGCGAGAGGTATAGGCCACAACTTTCTTCTCTTGCATCAACACTGCGCCAAGACCTTGGAGAGAGGCATCACAAAAGACCTCGTACGGCTTGGATTCATCAGGCGGAGTCAGAACTGGAGCAGTGACCAATTTCTCTTTCAAAGTGTTGAAAGCAATGTCACACTCCGGAGACCAAACGTACTTGACGTGCTTCTGGAGAAGATTTGAGAGAGGCTTCACGATCTTAGAAAAGTTTTCAATGAATCTTCGGCAATAGCTTGCGAGACCGAGGAAGCTACGGAGTTGCTTCACGTTCTGAGGAGGTTCCCAATTCACAATTGCAGACACCTTCTCAGGATTTACCGCAATGCCCTTGGCGGAGATGATATGACCAAGATAAAGGACCTCATCGAGCCAAAATTCGCACTTGGAGAACTTGGCGTAGAACTTGTGTTCTCTGAGCTTATCGAGCACCAAACGCAAGTGCTTGGCATGATCTTCCTTGTTCTTCAAGAAAACCAGAATGTCGTCGAGATAGACCAAAATGAAGTCATTGGTGTAGGCGTTGAAGATGAAGTTCATCATGCGAGAGAACGTCGGAGGAGCGTTGACGAGGCCAAAAGACATGACAGTTTATTCATATGACCCATAGCTTGTCCTGAAAGCCGTCTTGGGAATATCTTGCTCAGGGATTCGAATCTGATGATAACCCATATGGAGATCAAGCTTGGAGAATACTTGGGCACCTTTGAGTTGTTCGAACAGCTCGTTGATGTTGGGAAGTGGATACTTGTTCTTGATGGTCTTCTTGTTCAATGGACGGTAATCAACACAAAGTCAGTCCGTTCCATCCTTCTTCTTCACAAAAAGAACACCACAACCCCACGGAGAAGAACTAGGCCGGATGAGACCCATTCTCTCTTGAACATCGAGTTGCTTCTTCAGCTCCTTCAACACTTCAGGTCCGAGCTTGTAAGGACGCTTGCACACTGGTTCCGTGCCAGGCTCAAGATCAATGACGAATTCAACTCGCCGGTGCGGAGGCATTCCTGGAAGCTCTTCTGGAAAGACGTCTTGATATTCGCAAACGAATGGAATTTGCGAGATAGCATCCAGTTCACCCTTCTCATTGAGAGAAAACAGACGGATAGTATTATCCCGAGCGGCAAAGACAATTACATCCTCAGACGAATGAGTCAATTGAATCTGCCTGGCTGCACAATCAAGCTGAGCCTTGTGCTTAGATAGCCAATCCATCCCGAGAATAAGATCAATATCCGAGTTAACAAGAACCATTGGAGAAGCCAGAAACTTGAAATCACCCATCATAATAGAAATATCCAGAATCTCGTGGTTAGCGAGCAAACATTTACCCGGAGAGACAACTGCTAACGGTGTATGCATAACTTGGGAAATCAACTCATGCTTAGATGCAAAAGGTTTTGAGATGAAACAATGCGATGCACCAGTGTCAAAAAGAAATTTTGCGAGAACATCATTAACAGGAAGGTTACCCATGATGACATCTGACGAGTCCTCTGCCTGAGTTGCATTCATCAAGTTGACCTTGGCGTACTTGGGGTTATGCTTGACCACAGCTGTACTTGTCGATCTCACAGGAGGAGGAGGAGGGAGACACCTCTGATTCAAGCATTTGTTGGGATAGTGACCCTTTTGTTGGCACTTGTTGCACGTGACCTCTAAAAGCGGACGGTGGTACGGAGCACTTGATCTTGGAGCTTGAGACGAAGTCTTGTTCTAAAAGCCAGGGTTGGGTGGGTGGGAAGATCCACTGCCACCTTTGCTCTTCTGATACGGTTGACGGAACGGAGGAGGAGGAAGCCAATACTTCTGCTGCTTGGCCACTTGAGTAGAGGAAGAAGGAGTAGTGTCTCTGACTCGCTTCTTGGAAGCATCACACCTCAGTTGAGCAGCCTGTTGCTTCAGTGCCATGTTGTAGAACTCATCGTACCTCAAGGGCTCAAAGAGAACAAGAGCTAGATGGATTTCCTCTCTGAGACCACCCCTGAACTGGTATATCATGCTCTTCTCATCAGGGACGTCCTGCTTGGCAAAGCGGGCGAGTTTCTGGAACAACTTGTTGTAGTCATAGACAGACAAAGAGCCTTGCTTCAGGTTGCGGAATTCCTCACGCTTGATTTCAACCACGCTCTGAGGAACATGATGAGCTCTGAAATCTTGACGGAATTCATCCCAGGTAATAACACGTCCACCTCTGGAATCCTTGCACTGCTGGAACCATTCTGCAGCTTGATCTTTGAGTTGGAAGGAAGCGAACTTGACAAAGTCCTCAGGCCTGACGTTACTGCACTCGAAATGCTTGCACAGATCCACTAGCCAATCGTCAGCATCGGTTGCCTCAACACAATTGCTGAAAGTCTTTGGCCCGTTAGCAAGGAACTGGTTGAGTGTAGCAAAGTGATTCTGATTGTTGCCTTGGTTCCCTTGGTTGCCTTGATTGCGCTCTTGAAGAATTTGCATGATCAACTGTGTGTTTGCATTGGTTGCGCCCATCATAGCTTGCCATGACTCCAGAGGAGGTGGAGGTGGTGGCGGATCCTGATCCTGATTCTGATTGGTGCTCTTAGCGGGAGCCATCCTGAAGAGGTTGACCACCGTTAGCACATTGACAGATAAAATGAAGCTGAATCCAACGGAATGAAAAAATGCAACATAAAGTCTTCACATCTGAACAAAATGAACGAATGCATTCCTCTTGAAATGGTCACATATCCATAAATTGAGAAGCCACTTAGGATTTAGGTAGAGAAATAAATCAACAAGTTACGGATCAAGAACGAATACTCGGTAAGAAATCCCAATCTCAAACCAAATATCCGTGGAAGAAGAGCTAGAGCTACAAGAATTCCCACCTATGAAACTCCCGAACCTTTCCGGTTATGCAATCAGGTGTTGGGGATACAGGAGAAGCATAATATCTCACCCAAATCTAGCAAATCCTACATCCAGCTGTATCCATCCTTCAACACATAACCGAGAAAACTTCGGAAACCATCTACCTCAACCTTCGAAAAGCATCCGTTATACAAGTTATGGCGATACTCCCGAACTCCCGCCCCAGTACTGGGTGGCATCGAGGTTATCTCACCAACAAACTGCATAAAAGAGATTTTCGATGTCGGCGTACTAAACTCAGGTATTCCAGAACTGCAACGATAAAATTATGACGACAACCACCTAGGAGCTCAACTCCCCGGGACACTGCCACAAAACCCCTGACAGGAGGCACCAAGACAATGTTCTCGTCACAAAGCCATCGGAACGATTCCAAGATACCCGCGTGACCCTAAATTTTTTTTAGTGAAATTTGAGAAGAGAAGAGTCAAAACTCTACGTCAGGATGCCTTACGAGAGCGATGAGGAGACTGGGAAGTAAAAAGAATTCCTAAACTCTCCGATATATAATTCCTAAATGACTCAAAACATTTTTCTAGACTCAACAATGGCTGCTAAAAACGATCAAGCAATGGGGCTCCTAAGGTCGGGGAAGGCTCTGATTACCAACTTATAACGCCCGCGATGCGGCTATAGCTCCCACGTGTCGAGGCACGACTTAGAGACATAACCGCATTGAAAGCAATGTCGCAAGTTAGGCAATCATCACAACATCCCATGTAGTATAGATAATAAAAGGGGAGATACATAGTTGGCTTACACTCGCCACATCAATCAAGTACATAAATAGCATTACAACATTCAAACACTCATGGCCCGACTACGACGCCAAAATAAAAGATAACCCAACATGCGACACAGTCCCGATCACCCCAACTGGGCACCACTACTGATCATCAGGGAAAGACACGTAGTATCGTTGAGAGTCCTCGTCGAACTCCCACTTGAGATCAAGCGCGCCATCTGGAGCGGAATCATCAGGCCCTGCATCTAGTTTGGAAGTAATCTGTGAGCCACAGGGACTCAACAATCTCGCACCCTCGCGATCAAGACTATTTAAGCTTAATAGGTAAGGCAAGGAAAATATGTGTAGCTGCAGCAAGCGACTAGCATATATGGCGGCTATCCTGTTCGCAAAAGAGAACGAGAAGAGGAGGCAAAGCGCGAATGAGAAACTAGAGAACAACCTGCGCAAGCATTACTCCAACACCGTGTTCACTTCCTGGACTCCGCCGAGAAGAGACCATCACAGTAACTCACATTGTTGATTCATTTTAATTAAGTTAAGGTTCAAGTTATCTACAACCGGACATTAACAAATTCCCATCTGCCCATAACTGCGGGCACAGCTTTCGAAAGATCAAATCCCTGCAGGGGAGTCCCAACTTAGCCCATGACAAGCTCTCACGGTCAACGAAGGAATAGACCTCCTCCCGAGACGTTCCGATCAGACTCGGTATCCCGGTTCTTCAAAACACTTCGACAGGTTAAAACAAATCCAGCAACACCGCCCGAATGTGCCGACAAATCCCGATAGGAGGTGCACATATCTCGTTCTCAGGGCACACTCAGATTGTCCAAACTTCCGATAGGCCAGCCCAGAGTTGCCCCTGGTGGCCACCGACGGCTGACGAGGTGGACCAACACTCAGAGGAGCACTGGCCCGGGGGGTTTAAATTAAGATGATCCTCGGGCTCCGGAAACCCAAGGGAAAAAGGGGCTAGGTGGAAAATGGTAAAATCAAGGTTGGGCATTGCTGGAAAAGCTTTAATCAAGGCGAACTATCAAGGGGTTCCCATTATCACCCAACCGCGTAAGGGACGCAAAATCCGGGAACATAACACCTATATGAGGAAACTAGGGCGGTAAGAGTGGAACAAAACACCAGGCGAGAGGCCGAGCCTTCCACCCTTTACCAAGTATATAGATGCATTAAGATAACATGGCAATATAATGATATCCCAACAAGTAAAATAATGTTCCAACAAGGAACGGTCTCCAATCTTCACCTACAACTAGCAACGCTATAAGAGGGGCTGAGCAAAGCGGTAACATAGTCAATCAACGGTTTGCTAGGACATGGTGGGTTAGAGGTTTGACATGGCAATTTGGGAGGCTTGAAAGCAAGTGGTAGGCACCGTAGCATAGGCATAGCAAAAGAGCGAACATCTAGCAAAGCAAAGATAGTAGTGATTTCGAGGGTATGATCATCTTGCCTGCAACGTTGTCAGAGTTGACTGGATCCTCGAAAGCAAACTCAACGGGCTCCTCATTAGCAAACTCATCTCCCGGCTCTACCCAAACAAGACAAACAAGCAAACAGAACACAATCAACCACGTGCAAAGCTCAAACAATATGATGCAAGGATGGCATGCTATGCGGGATGCGATGTGGGATGCATATGCAAGATTTGACAAGGGATGCATGAACCTGGCCTCAACTTGGAAATCCACGTGTGCCACTGGAAAGATGAGATGAAGTTGCTTGAAAACGATATAACGCCGGAATCGGAGTTACGGTTTGGAAATGGCAAGCAATTCAAATATGGCCACGTTCTGCGATTTACAGCAAGTAGCCATCTAAATGCAACAAGATGAACATGCTACAACACTCAAACATGGCATCAAAATACATGGCAGGGATCCATTCATGATGCTTAACAAAAGTCTAGCACTGAGCTACGGCCAATTCATCCATTAACAGGTTCAAACAAGCATGGCAAAAATGCATTGGACAAACAGATTTCAGACTTAGTGAAATTAACACTTGTCTGGAATTTCAGATCAGATAGCACTCTTTGGAGCAACAAAACTACATGCTACATGACTTGAACATGTCAAAGTAAAGCATGGAATGGAGCTACTCATAGAGATTAACAAAATCCCCTTAGTGACTTTGAGCCAAAAGGGATCAGAAAATACATTTGCAAGCATGTGAACATGGCAAAAACATAATCAGTTCTCAGACTTAGTGAAAACTGGAGCATGCTGAAACAGATATCAAGTAGGCATGTTTACGAGCTCGATGCACTCACTACAGAGCATGTCATGACAATATAAACATACACGCATCAAGAATACACAAGATACAAGCTAGACATGGCAAGAACAATAACATAGTATGCACGGATCAACTACAACATCCTCGGCAAAATCGCTAACAAGTAGACAATCTGCCCAGATTCACGAAATGACAAAAGTAGAGCTTGATTGACTCAAGATAGGGTGCTCCATAATTGCAAACAAAGACATGGATGCATAGAGCACTACAAGATTAACAAAACATCCTTACTGATCATCCTCAAAAGAGGCACGGATCACTAGGAATCAACATGAACATATCGCCATATGAGATAAACAGGTCAAGGACTTAGTGGAAATGCTAAGTCCCTGAAATCAGCATTAACAAATGCCTCACTTTGCAAGCTTGTGCTAGTCACCACACACATCACAAAAATACATGGGTTGCACCCTTGGAAAGATGACAAAGCCTATAACAAAATACATGAAGAGCTCAGGGGCATATCATACACACAATAATCATGGCAAAAATGACAAATATCTAATTGGAGCAGCAGATCTGACAAATATCTCAAATAGCATTCTTCTAACAGCATTTTGGGCATCAAGATGAACTCGAATGAAAATGATGCAGTGAGATGAAATGATGTACTCTTTGAGGCGAACATTTTGATATGCTATATGCCCAAAACGGATCTACGGATGAGGAGTTATGATGCGATGAACATGACCAAATAATTAGGGTTTCGGGGCAAAAGTCAACCCAAACGGGATCTCAGATCAAGATCTGGCGCGTTCCCCGAGGTTGGCCGGAGCTTCGCCGGAACAGGGACTTGCCGGGGTGCCGGAGGAGGAGGAAGACAGCCGGGGCGATGGTGGCGATGGCGGCGCTCCGTGCGGTGGCGGGGCGGACGCGGCGACGCTCGCCGGCTCGGCTGGGAAGGAGGCAGGCGGCGGTGGAGGCCGGTGAGGTCATCGACCGGCGCAAGGCGTGGGCGGCGACCGCGTGCGGGCGGCGCCCGTGCGGCGGCGCGGCGGGATGGGCCACGGGGGCCCCTCCTGGGCCTCCCGGGCCGGTGGCGGACGAGGAAGTGGGGCGGCGGCGCGGCCAACCGGTGGGCGACACGTGGCGGCGACGGGGCTAGCCGGACATGTCCGTCGGTGCGGGAGGAAGTGTCCGACGCGCGAGGAGAGGGAGAGATCTAGGGTTTGCCCGAAAATTTCGGGGAGTGGTCTTTATATAGGCATAGAGGGAGCTAGGAGACTCCAAATGAGGTGCGGTTTTCGGCCACACGATCGTGATTGAATGATCTAGATGATGGAGAGGGTTTTGGTGGGTTTTGGGCCAAATTGGAGGGGTGTTGGTCTGCAACACACACGAGGCCTTTTCGGTCCCTCGGTTAACCGTTGGAGCATCAAACGAAATCCAAATGGTACGAAACTTGACAGGCAGTCTACCGGTAGTAAACCAAGGCCGCTTGGCAAGTCTCGGTCCAATCCGGAAATGTTTAATCCCCACACACGAAAGAAAGGTAGAAATGACCACCGGAGGAGAACGAAGTGCCGGAATGCAAAACGGACAACGGGGAAATGCTCGAATGCATGAGATGAACACGTATGCAAATGCAATGCACATGATGACATGATATGAGATGCAAGACAACGATAACAACACACAGAGACAAAAACCCGAACCCGAGAAAGTAAAATAACTTAAAGCCGGAAACGGCAAGAGTTGGAGTACATATTGGGTAAATTACATCCAGGGTGTTACATGCCTCTAAGTCGTGCCCCGACACATGGGAGATATAGCCGCATCGTGGGTGTTACAAGTTGGTAATCAGAGCCTTCCCCGACTTAGGAGCCCCTTGCTTGATCGAATCATTGGCGTTGTTGAGTCTAGAAAAATGTTTTGAGTCTTATAGGATTATATATATCGGAGAGTAGGATTCTTTTTACTCCTCAGTCCCTTCATCACTCTGGTGAGGCATCTTGACGTAGAGTTTTGACTCTTCTCTTCTCAAATTTGACAAAAAAATTAGGATCATGCGGGTTTCTTGGAATTGTTCCGATGGTTTTGTGACGAGAACATTATTCTTGGTGCCTCCTGACATTTAGGGGTTGTGGCAGTGTCCCGGGGAGTTGAGCTCCGAGGTGTTGTCGTCACAATTTTATCGTTGCAATTCTGGAATACCTGAGTTTCGCCGACATCAAAAATCTCTTTTATGCAGTTGTTGGTGAGATAACCTCGACGCCACCCAGTACTGGGGTGGGAGTTCGGGAGTATTGCAATAACTCGTATAACGGATGCTTTTCGAAGGTTGAGGTAAATGATTTCCGAAGGTTTCTTGGTTATGTGTTGAAGGATGGATACAGCTGGATGTAGGATTTGCTATCTTTGGGTGAGATATTATGCTTCCCCTGTATCCCCAACACCTGATTGCATAACCGGAAAGGTTCGGGAGTTTCATAGGTGGGAATTCATGTAGCTCTAGTATTTCTTCCGCGGATATTTGGTTTGTGATTGGGTAATCCTCACCAAGTATTTGTTCTTGTCCGTACCTTGTTGTTTTATTCATCTACCTCTATCTAAGTGGCTTCTCAATTTATGGAAGTGTGACCATTTAATTGGAATGCATTCGTTCATTCTTGTTCGAATGTTAAGACTATATGTTGCAATTCCAATCCATTGATTCAGCTTGAATATATGTCTGTCAAGATGCTAACGGAGGTCACCCTCTTCAGGATGGCTCCTCCAACGCGTCAGAATCCTGAACCGCCGCCACCACCTCCACCTCCGGAGGCATGGCAAGCTGTGATGGCCGCTACCAACGCCAACACGCAGATGCTTATGCAACTCTTGCAAGAGCGCAACCAAGGAAATCAAGGCCATGGCAACAACCAGAATCAGTTTGCTACACTCAACCAGTTCCTCGCAAACCAGCCAAAGACCTTCAGTAACTGTGTCGAGGCAACAAACGCTGATGATTGGCTCGTGGATATCTGCAAGCATTTCGAGTGCAGCAACGTCAGGCTTGAGGACTTTGTCAAGTTTGCCTCGTTCCAACTCAAAGACCAAGCTGCTGAGTGGTATCAGCAATACAAAGATTCCAAAGGAGGTCATGTGATTACCTGGGATGAATTCCGTCAAGACTTCAAAGCTCACCACATTCCTCAGAGTGTTGTTGAGAGCAAGCATGACGAGTTCCGCAATCTGAAGCAAGGCAGCTTGTCTGTTTACCAGTATAACATCATGTTCCAGAAGCTCGCTCGTTTCGCTAAGCAAGACGTCCCTGACGAGAAGAGCATGATTTATCAGTTCAGGGGTGGCCTTAGAGAAGATCTCCAACTAGCCCTTGTGCTTTTTGAGCCGAAGAAGTATGATGAGTTCTACAATATGGCACTGAAACAAGAGGCTGCTCAACTCAAGTGCGATGCTTCCAAGAAATGAGTTAGGGACGCAACTCCTTCTTCCTCAACTCAAGTGGCAACTAAGCAGCAAAAGTATTGGTTGCCTCCTCCTCCGTTCCGCCAGCCTTATCAACAGAAGAGCAAAGGTGGCAATGGATCTTCCCACCCACCCAACCCAGGCTTTCAGAACAAGACTTCGTCTCATGCTCCAAGATCAAGTGCTCCGTATCACCGTCCGCTTTCAGAGGTCACGTGCAACAAGTGTCAGCAGAAGGGTCACTATGCCAACAAATGCTTCAATCAGAGGCATCTTCCTCCTCCTCCTCCCGTGAGATCTGCCAGCACCGCAGTGGTCAAGCATAATCCCAAGCATGCCAAGGTCAACTTGATGAACGCAGCTCAGGCAGAGGACTCGTCAGATGTGATCATGGGTAACCTTCCTGTTAACGATGTTCCTGCAAAAGTTCTTTTTGACATTGGTGCATCGCATTGTTTCATTTTAAACCTTTTGCATCAAAGTATGAGTGCGATTATCAACTTTTGCCAAGATATTTATCAATTGTGTCCCCGGGCAAGCAAATGACAGCTAATATCTGCATCCCGGATGTTACTATCACGTTGGGCGACTACAAATTTCTAGCGTCTCCTATTGTTCTTGGTGACTCGGATATTGATCTTATTCTCGGAATGGACTGGCTTTCTAAGCACAAGGCTCAGCTTGATTGTGCTGCCAGGCAGATTCAATTGACACATTCATCTGAGGATGTAATCGTCTTTGCCGCTCGTGATGATACCATTCGACTGTTTTCTCTTAATGAGAAGGGCGAGTTGGATGCCATCTCTTAGATTCCAGTCGTTTGTGAATATCAAGACGTCTTTCCAGAAGAGCTTCCAGGAATGCCTCCTCACCGGCCAGTTGAATTCGTCATTGATCTTGAGCCTGGCACGGAACCTGTTTGCAAACGTCCTTACAAGCTTGGACCTGAAGAGTTGAAGGAGCTGAAGAAACAACTCGATATTCAAGAGCGTATGGGTCTCATCCGACCAAGTTCTTCTCCATGGGGTTGTGGTGTTCTTTTTGTCAAGAAGAAGGATGGAACGGACCGACTTTTTGTCGACTACCGACCATTGAACAATAAGACCATAAAGAACAAGTACCCACTTCCCAACATCAATGAGCTTTTCGAACAACTCAAAGGTGCTCAAGTATTCTCCAAGCTTGACCTCCGTATGGGCTATCATCAGATTCACATTCGTGAAGAAGATATCCCCAAGACAACATTCAGAACAAGCTATGGTTCATATGAATACACTGTCATGTCTTTTGGCCTTGTCAATGCTCCTCCAACATTCTCTCGCATGATGAACTTCATCTTCAATGCCTACACAAATGACTTCGTCTTGGTCTACCTCGATGACATTTTGGTCTTTTCCAAGAACAAGGAGGATCATGCCAAGCATTTGAGATTGGTGCTGGATAAACTCAGAGAACATCAGTTCTATGCGAAGTTTTCAAAGTGCGAGTTTTGGCTCGATGAGGTTCTCTACCTTGGACATATCATCTCCGCCAAGGGCATATCTGTTAATCCTGAGAAGGTGTCTGCAATTGTGAATTGGGAACCGCCTCAGAATGTGAAGCAACTCTGCAGCTTCCTTGGGCTCGCAAGCTATTGTCGAAGGTTCGTTGAGAACTTCTCTAAGATCGCGAAGCCTCTTTCCAACCTCCTACAGAAGCTTGTGAAGTATGTCTGGTCGCCTGAATGTGACATCGCTTTCAACACCCTCAAAGAGAAGTTAGTCACAGCTCCAGTTCTGACTCCTCCTGATGAATCCAAACCGTTCGAGGTTTTCTGTGATGTTTCCCTTTAAGGTCTCGGTGCAGTGTTGATGCAAGAGAAGAAAGTTGTGGCCTATACCTCTCGCCAGTTGAAGCCCAACGAAAAGAACTACCCCTCTCATGACCTCGAGTTGGCGGCAGTTGTCCATGCTCTTTTAACAGGGAGACATCTCTTGTTGGGAAGGAAAGTGGACATCTTCACTGATCATAAGAGTCTCAAGTACATCTTCACTCAGCCCAACCTCAACCTCAGGCAGACTCATTGGGTCGAAATGATTCAAGAGTATAATCCGAGTATTGAATATACTCCATGCAAGGCCAATGTCATTGCTGACGCATTGAGCAGGAAGGCTTACTGCAACAGTTTGATTATCAAGCCATACCAACCAGAGCTTTGTGAAGCTTTCCGCAAACTTAATCTCCAAGTTGTTCCTCAAGGATTCCTTGCCAACCTCCAAGTCTCTCTTACTTTGGAAGATCAGATTCGTGAGGCTCAACTTCTTGATGCTATGGTGAAGAAGGTGAAGATTGGGATTGCCAAGAGTCAACCCAAGTACAAGTGCTATCGCCTTGATGACAAGGATACTCTATTCTTCGAGGATCGCATTGTTGTTCCTAAGGGTGACCTTCGTAAAGTCATAATGAACGAAGCTCACAATTCACTCCTCTCTATACACCCTGGAAGTACAAAGATGTACCATGACCTCAAGCAGTCGTATTGGTGGACTCGAATGAAGCGCAAGGTTGCTCAGTTCGTGAATGAATGTGATGTCTGCAGAAGAGTGAAAGCAGAACATGAAGGAAATATGCCCTAGAGGCAATAATAAAGTTATTATTTATTTCCTTATTTCATGATAAATGTTTATTATTTATGCTAGAATTGTATTAACCGGAAACATAATACATGTGTGAATACATAGACAAACAGAGTGTCACTAGTATGCCTCTACTTGACTAGCTCGTTAATCAAAGATGGTTATGTTTCCTAACCATAGACAAAGAGTTGTTATTTGATTAATGGGATCACATCATTAGGAGAATGATGTGATTGACTTGACCCATTTCGTTAGCTTAGCACTCGATCATTTAGTATGTTGCTATTGCTTTCTTCATGACTTATACATGTTCCTATGACTATGAGATTATGCAACTCCCGTTTGCCGGAGGAACACTTTGTGTGCTACCAAACGTCACAACGTAACTGGGTGATTATAAAGGTACTCTACAGGTGTCTCCAAAGGTACATGTTGAGTTGGCGTATTTCGAGATTAGGATTTGTCACTCCGATTGTCAGAGAGGTATCTCTGGGCCCTCTCGGCAATGCACATCACATAAGCCTTGCAAGCATTGCAACTAATGAGTTAGTTGCGAGATGATGTATTACGAAACGAGTAAAGAGACTTGCCGGTAACGAGATTGAACTAGGTATTGAGATACCGACGATCGAATCTCGGGCAAGTAACATACCGATGACAAAGGGAACAACATATGTTGTTATGCGGTCTAACCGATAAAAGATCTTCATAGAATATGTGGGAGCCAATATGAGCATCCAGGTTCCGCTATTGGTTTTTGACCAGAGACGTGTCTCGGTCATGTCTACATTGTTCTTGAACCCATAGGGTCCGCATGCTTAAGGTTTCGATGACAGTTATATTATGAGTTTATGAGTTTTGATGTACCGAAGTTAGTTCGGAGTCCCGGATATGATCACGGACATAATGAGGAGTCTCGAAATGGTCGAGACATAAAGATTGATATATTGGACGGCTATATTCGGACACCAGAAGTGTTCCGGGGAAGTTTCGGATAAAACCGGAGTACCGGGGGGTTACCGGAACCCCCCGGGGGGTTAATGGGCCTCATAGGCTTAAAGTGGAGAAGAGGAGGGGCTGCCAGGGCAGGCCGCGCGCCCCCTCTCCCCCTAGTCCGAATTGGACAAGGAGGGAGGGGTGGCGCCCCCCTTTCCTTCTTCTCCCCTCTCCCTTCCTTCCCCTCTCCTACTTGGACAATGAAAGGGAGGGGAGTCCTACTTTCGGTAGGAGTAGGACTCCTCCTGCGCGCCTCCTACTAGGGCCGGCCGCACCCCCCCTTGGATCCTTTATATACGGAGGCAAGGGGCACCCCTAGACACACAAGTTGATCCACGTGATCATTTTCTTATCCGTGTGCGGTGCCCCCTTCCACCATAATCCTCGATAATATTGTAGTGGTGCTTAAGCGAAGCCCTGCAACAGTTGAACATCAAGATCATCACCACGCTGTCGTGCTGACGGAACTCTTCCCCGACACTTTGCTGGATCGGAGTCCGGGGATCGTCATCGAGCTGAACGTGTGCTGAAACTCGGATGTGCCGTAGTTTCGGTGCTTGGATCGGTCGGATCATAAAGACGTACGACTACATCAGCCGCGTTGATATATCACTTCCGATGTCGGTCTACAAGGGTACGTAGACCACACTCTCCCCTCGTTGCTATGCATCACCATGATCTTGCATGTGCGTAGGAAAATTTTGAAATTACTATGTTCCCCAACAGTGGTATCAGAGTCTAGGTTTTATGTGTTGATGTTATATGCACGAGTAGAACACAAGTGAGTTGTGGGCGATATAAGTCATACTGCTTACCAGCATGTCATACTTTGGTTCGGCGGTATTGTTGGACGAAGCGGCCCGGACTGACATTACGCGTACGCTTACGCGAGACCGGTTCTGCCGACGTGCTTTGCACCAAGGTGGCTAGCGGGTGTCAGTTTCTCCAACTTTAGTTGAACCGAGTGTGGCTACGCCCGGTCCTTGCGAAGGTTAAAACAACACCAACTTGACAAACTATCATTGTGGTTTTGATGCGTAGGTAAGATTAGTTCTTGCTTAAGCCCATAGCAGCCACGTAAAACTTGCGACAACAAAGTAGAGGACGTCTAACTTGTTTTTGCAGGGCATGTTGTGATGTGATATGGTCAAGACATGATGCTAAATTTTATTGTATGAGATGATCATGTTTTGTAACCAAGTTATCGGCAACTGGCAGGAGCCATATGGTTGTCGTTTTATTGTATGCAATGCAACTGCGCTGTAATGCTTTACTTTATCACTAAGCGGTAGCGATAGTCGTGGAAGCATAAGATCGGCGAGACGACAACGATGCTACGATGGTGATCAAGGTGTCTCGCTGGTGACGATGGTGATCATGATGGTACTTCGGAGATGGAGATCACAAGTACAAGAAGATGATGGCCATATCATATCACTTATATTGATTGCATGTGATGTTTATCTTTTATGCATCTTATCTTGCTTTGATTGACGGTAGCATTATAAGATGATCTCTCACTAATTATCAAGTAGTGTTCTCCCTGAGTGTGCACCGTTGACAAAGTTCATCGTGCCCAGACACCACGTGATGATCGGGTGTGATAAGCTCTACGTCCATCTACAACGGGCGCAAGCCAGTTTTGCACACGCAGAATACTCAGGTTAAACTTGATGAGCCTAGCATATGCAGATATGGCCTCGGAACACTGAGACCGAAAGGTCGAGCGTGAATCATATAGTAGATATGATCAACATAGCGATGTTCACCATTGAAAACTACTCCATTTCACGTGATGATCGGTTATGGTTTAGTTGATTTGGATCACGTGATCACTTAGAGGATTAGAGGGATGTCTATCTAAGTGGGAGTTCTTAAGTAATATGATTAATTGAACTTTAATTTATCATGAACTTAGTCCTGGTAGTATTAGCATATCTATGTTGTAGATCAATAGCTCGCGTTGTTGCTTCCCTGTGTTTATTTTGATATGTTCCTAGAGAAAATTGTGTTGAAAGATGTTAGTAGCAATGATGCGGATTGGATCCGTGATCTGAGGTTTATCCTCATTGCTGCACAGAAGAATTATGTCCTTGATGCACCGCTAGGTGATAGACCTATTGCAGAAGCAGATGCAAACGTTATGAACGTTTGGCTAGCCCAATATGATGACTATTTGATAGTTTAGTGTACCATGCTTAACGGCTTAGAATCGGGACTTCAAAGACGTTTTGAACGTCATGGACCATATGAGATGTTCCAGCAGTTGAAGTTAATATTTCAAGCAAATACCCGAGTTGAGAGATATGAAGTTTCCAACAAGTTCTATAGCTAAAAGATGGAGGAGAATCGCTCAACTAGTGAGCATGTGCTCAAATTGTCTAGGTACTACAATCACTTGAATCAAGTGGGAGTTAATCTTCCAGATAAAATAGTGATTGACAGAATTCTCTAGTCACCATCACTAAGTTAGTAGAACTACGCGATGAACTATAGTATGCAAGGGATGACAAAAACGACTCCCGAGCTTTTCATGATGATGAAATCGATGAAGGTAGAAATCAAGAAAGAGCATCAAGTGTTGATGGTTGACAAGACCACTAGTTTCAAGAAAAGGGCAAAGGGAAGAAGGGGAACTTCAAGAAGAACGGCAAGCAAGTTGCTGCTCAAGTGAAGAAGCCCAAGTCTGGTCCTAAGCCTGAGACTAAGTGCTTCTACTCCAAAGGGACTGATCACTGGAAGCGGAACTACCCCAAGTGATTGGAGGATAAGAAGGATGGCAAAGTGAACATAAGTATATTTGATATACATGTTATTGATGTGTACTTTACTAGTGTTTATACCAACCCCTCGGTATTTGATACTAGTTCAGTTGCTAAGATTAGTAACTTGAAATGGGAGTTGCAGAATAAACAGAGACTAGTTAAGGGTGAAGTGATGATGTGTGTTGGAAGTGGTTCCAAGATTGATATGATCATCATCGCACACTCCCTATACTTTCGGGATTAGTGTTGAACCTAAATAAGTGTTATTTGGTGTTAGCGTTGAGCATGAATATGATTTGATCATGTTTATTGTAATATGGTTATTCATTTAAGTAAGAGAATAAATTGTTGTTCTATTTACATGAATAAAACCTTATATGGTTACACACCCAATGAAAATAGTTCATTGGATCTCGATCGTAGTGATACACATAATCATAATATTGAAACCAAAAGATGGAAAGTTAATAATGATAGTGCAGCTTATTTGTGGCACTGCCGTTTAGGTCATATTGGTGTAAAGAGCATGAAGAAACTCCATGCTGATGGGCTTTTGGAATCACTTGATTATGAATCAGTTGATGCTTGTGAACCATGCCTCATGGGTAAGATGACTAAGACTCCGTTCTTCGAAACAATGGAGCGAGCAACAGATTTGTTGGAAATCATACATACTGATGTATGTGGTCCGATGAATATTGAGGCTCGCGACAGGTATCATTATTTTTTGATCTTCACAGATGATTTGAGCAGATATGAGTATATCTACTTGATGAAACACAAGTCTGAAATATTTGAAAAGTTCAAAGAATTTCAGAGTGAAGTGGAGAATCATCGTAACAAAAATAAAAGTTTCTATGATATGATCACGGAAATAAAATATTTGAGTTAACGAGTTTGGCCTTCAGTTAAAAACAATGTGAAATAGTTTCACTACTCACGCCACCTGGAACACCACAATGTAATGGTGTGTCCGAACGTCGTAACCGTACTTTATTAGATATGGTGCGATCTATGACGTCTCTTACTGATTTACCGCTATCGTTTTGGGGTTATGCATTAGAGACAACTACATTCACGTTAAATAGGGCACCATCTAAATCCGTGGAGATGACACCGTATGAACTATGGTTTGGCGAGAAACCTAAGCTGTCGTTTCTTAAAATTTGGGACTGCGATGCTTATGTGAAAAAGTTTCAACATGATAAGCTCGAACCTAAATCGGAGAAGTAAATCTTCATAGGATACCCAAAAGAAAATGTTGGGTACACCTTCTATCACAGATCCGGAGGCAAGTTATTCATTGCTGAGAATGGATCCTTTCTAGAAAAGGAGTTTCTCTCGAAAGAAGTGAGTGGGAGGAAAGTAGAACTTGATGAGGTAACTGTACCTGCTCCCTTATTGGAAAGTAGTTCATCACAGAAATCTGTTCCTGTGACTACTACACCAATTAGTGAGGAAGCTAATGATGATGATCATGTAACTTCAGATCAAGTTACTATCGAACCTCCTAGGTAAACCAGAATGAGATCCGCACCAGAGTGGTACGGTAAATCCTGTTTTGAAGGTCATGTTACTTGACCATGACGAGCCTACGAACTATGAGGAAGCGATGATGAGCCCAGATTCCGCGAAATGGCTTGAGGCCATGAAATCTGAGATGAGATCCATGTATGAGAACAAAGTATGGACTTTGATTGACTTGCCCAATGATCGGTGAGCCATTGAGATTAAATGGATCTTCAAGAGGAAGACGGGCGTTGATAGTAGTGTTACTATCTATAAAGCTAGAATTGTCGCAAATGGTTTTCGACAAGTTCAAAGTGTTGACTACGATGAGAGTTTCTCACTCGTATCTATGCTTAAGTCTGTCCGAATCATGTTAGCAATTGCCGCATTTTATGAAATCTGGCAAATGGATAAACAAAACTGCATTCCTTAATGGATTTATTAAAGAAGAGTTGTATATGATGCAACCGGAAGGTTTTGTCAATCCTAAAGGTACTAACAAAATATGCAAGCTCCAGCGATCCATCTATGGACTGGTGCAAGCATCTCGGAGTTCGAATATACGCTTTGATAAGTTGATCAAAGCATATAGTTTTATACAGACTTGCGGTGAAGCCTGTATTTACAAGAAAGTGAGTGGGAGCACTACAGCATTTCTGATAAGTATATGTGAAAGACATATCGTTGATCGGAGATAATGTAGAATTATTCTGCAAAGCATAAAGGAATATTTGAAAGAAGTTTTTCAAAGAAAGACCTCGGTGAAGCTGCTTACATATTGAGCATCAAGATCTATAGAGATAGATCAAGATGCTTGATAAGTTTTTCAATGAGTACATACCTTGACAAGATTTTGAAGTAGTTCAAAATGGAACAGTCAAAGAAGAAGTTCTTGCCTGTGTTACAAGGTGTGAAGTTGAGTAAGACTCAAAACCCGACCACGGCAGAAGATAGAGAGAGAATGAAAGTCATTCCCTATGCCTTAGCCATAGGTTCTATAAAGTATGCCATGCTATGTACCAGACCTATTGTATACCCTGCCCTGAGTTTGGCAAGGGAGTACAATAGTGATCTAGGAGTAGATCACTGGACATTGGTCAAAATATCCTTAGTAGAATAAGGATATGTTTCTCGATTATGGAGGTGACAAAAGGTTTGTCGTAAAGGGTTACGTCGATGCAAGTTTTGACACTGATCCAGATGACTCTAAGTCTCAATCTGGATACATATTTAAAGTGGGAGCAATTAGCTAAAGTAGCTCCATGCAGAGCATTGTTGACATAGATATTTGAAAATACTTACGGATCTGAATATAATAGACCCGTTGACTAAAATTATCTCACAAGCAAAACATGATCACACCTTAGTACTCTTTGGGTGTTAATCACATAGCGATGTGAACTAGATTACTGACTCTAGTCAACCCTTTGGGTGTTGGTCACATATCGATGTGAACTATGGGTGTTAACCACATAAAGATGCGAACTATTGATGTTAGATCACATGGCGATGTGAACTAGATTATTGACTCTAGTGCAAGTGGGAGACTGAAGGAAATATGCCCTGGAGGCAATAATAAAGTTACTATTTATTTCCTTATTTCATGATAAATGTTTATTATTCATGCTAGAATTGTATTAACCGGAAACATAATACATGCGTGAATACATAGACAAACAGAGTGTCACTAGTATGCCTCTACTTGACTAGCTCGTTAATCAAAGATGGTTATGTTTCCTAACCATAGACAAAGAGTTGTTATTTGATTAATGGGATCACATCATTAGGAGAATGATGTGATTGACTTGACCCATTCCGTTAGCTTAGCACTCGATCGTTTAGTATGTTGCTATTGCTTTATTCATGACTTATACATGTTCCTATGACTATGAGATTGTGCAACTCCCGTTTGCCGGAGGAACACTTTGTGTGCTACCAAACGTCACAACATAACTGGGTGATTATAAAGGTACTCTATAGGTGTCTCCAAAGGTACATGTTGAGTTGGCGTATTTTGAGATTAGGATTTGTCACTCCGATTGTCGGAGAGGTATCTCTGGGCCCTCTCGGTAATGCACATCACATAAGCCTTGCAAGCATTGCAACTAATGAGTTAGTTGCGAGATGATGTATTACGAAATGAGTAAAGAGACTTGCCGGTAACGAGATTGAACTAGGTATTGAGATACCGATGATCGAATCTCGGGCAAGTAACATACCGATGACAAAGGGAACAACGTATGTTGTTATGCGGTCTGACCGATAAAAGATCTTCGTAGAATATGTGGGAGCCAATATGAGCATCCAGGTTCCGCTATTGGTTATTGATCAGAGACGTGTGTCGGTCATGTCTACATGGTTCTCGAACCCATAGGGTCCGCACACTTAAGGTTTCGATGACAGTTATATTATGAGTTTATGAGTTTTGATGTACCGAAGTTAGTTTGGAGTCCCGGATATGATCACGGACATAATGAGGAGTCTCGAAATGGTCGAGACATAAAGATTGATATATTGGACGGCTATATTCGGACACGGAAGTGTTCCGGGGAAGTTTCGGATAAAACCAGAGTACCGGGGGGTTACCGGAACCCCCCGTGGGGTTAATGGGCCTCATGGGCCTAAAGTGGAGAAGAGGAGGGGCTGCCAGGACAGGCCGCACACCCCCTCTCCCCCTAGTCCGAATTGGACAAGGAGGGAGGGGCGGCGCCCCCCTTTCCTTCCTCTCCTCTCTCCCTTCCTTCCCCCTCTCCTACTTGGACAAGAAAAGGGAGGGGAGTCCTACTCCTGGTAGGAGTAGGACTCCTCCTGCGCGCCTCCTACTAGGGCCGGCTGCACCCCCCCTTGGATCCTTTATATACGGAGGCAAGGGGCACCCCTAGACACACAAGTTGATTCACGTGATCATTTTCTTATCCGTGTGCGGTGCCCCCTTCCACCATAATCCTCGATAATATTGTACTAGTGCTTAGGCGAAGCCCTGCAACAGTTGAACATCAAGATCATCACCACGCCGTCGTGCTGATGGAACTCTTCCCCGACACTTTGCTGGATCAGAGTCCGGGGATCGTCATCGAGCTGAACGTGTGCTGAAACTCAAAGGTGCCGTAGTTTTGGTGCTTGGATCGGTCGGATCGTAAAGACGTACGACTACATCAACCGCGTTGATATAACGCTTCCGCTGTCGGTCTACAAGGGTACGTAGACCACACTCTCCCCTCGTTGCTATGCATCACCATGATCTTGCGTGTGCGTAGGAAAATTTTGAAATTACTACGTTCCCCAACAGAACACCAACGGCCAGCTAGTCTCCTCCAACCTCTTGCCATTTCAGAATGGAAGTTTGATCATATTGAGATGGACTTCTTGACTGTATTTCCCAAGTCCAAGCGTGGCAATGATGCTATCTTCGTTGTCATCGACAAGCTCACCAAAGTGGCTCATTTTCTTCCTATCAAAGAATCTATCACAGCAGCTCAGTTGGCAGAGCTATATACCTCCAGGATTGTCTCTCTGCACGACATTCCACAGTTGATATCTTTAGATCGTGGTAGCATCTTCACCAAGTTCTGGGATTCTTTTCAGAAGGCCATGGGCACCAAAATTCGCTTCAGCACAGCTTTCCATCCTCAAACTAGTGGCCAAGTCGAGCGAGTCAATCAAATTTTTGAAGATATGCTCAGGGCTTGTGTCATTTCTTTCGGTATGAAGTGGGAAGATTGTCTTCCATATGCCGAGTTCTCCTACAACAACATCTTCCAAGCGAGTTCGGACAAGGCCCCATTCGAGATTCTCTATGGCAGGAAGTGTCGTACTCCTCTTAACTGGTCAAAGACTGGCGAACGCCAACTTCTTAGAAACGACCTGATCACAGAGGCTGAAGAAATGTGCAAAGTCATTCGTGAAAATCTCAAAGCCGCGCAATCGTGCCAGAAGAGTTACTATGATAGCAAGCATCGTGACTTTGCTTTCGAGATCGGAGACCATGTCTACCTCCGCGTCTCTCCAATGAAAAGCACTCGTCGCTTCGGTATCAAAGGGAAGCTTGCCCCTAGATACGTGGGTCCTTTCAAGATCATTAGCAAAAGAGGCGATCTCGCCTATCAACTTGAGCTTCCATCCAACTTTGCAAACGTGCACGACGTGTTTCACGTGTCTCAGCTCCGCAAGTGTTTCAAGACTCCTGACCGCACCATCAAATTCGAAGATATTGATCTCCAAGAAGACATGTCTTATCATGAGCATCCCATTGCTATTCTTGAAGAAACTGAGCGCAAGACTCGCAAAAAGTCTATCAAATTCCTGAAAGTGAAGTGGTCACATCATTCCGACCGTGAAGCCACCTGGGAACGCGAGGACCACCTCCGTTCTGAGTACCCGGAGTTTTTCCAGTCCTAGATCACGGGACAAGATCCTATCGTAGTGGTGGAGTGTTCTAACGCCCCATATGTAACCTGCCATATTTGTATTCCAACTCTTGCCATTTCCGGCACTAAGTTATGATATTCCTCGTTGTTGGGTTTTTGTCTTCGTGTTGCTTTTGTCTTTGTCATGCATCTCATATCATGTCATCATGTGCATCGCGTTTGCATACGTGTTCGTCTCGTGCATCCGAGCTTTTTCCCCGTTGTCCGTTTTGCATTCCGGCGCTCCTATGTCCTCCGGTGTCTCCTTTTACCTCCTTTTGTGTGCAGGTGTTAAACATTCTCGGATTGGAACGAGACTTGCCAGGCGGCCTTGGTTTACTACCGGTGACCACCTGTCAAGTTTCGTGCCATTTGGACTTCGTTTGATACTCCAACGGTTAACCGGGGAACTGTAAAGGCCTCGTGTGTGTTGCAGCCCAACACCTCTCCAAAGTGGCCCAAAAACCCACCTAAACCCCCTCCATCATCTCGGTCGTTCGATCACGATCGTGTGGCCGAAAACCGCACCTCATTTGGACTCTCCTAGCTCCCTCTACCTATAAATATGTGATCCCCTCCAAAAATTCGCGGACGAAACCCTAGCCCCGCTCCTCTGCGCCGCCAGACATGTCCTTCCCGCACCGGACACGTCCAGCCTCCACCTCACACCGGCGAATCACGCGCTGACACGTCATCGCGCCGCCGCCCTCGCCCACTCACATCGCGCCATCTGTCACCGCCGCTCCCCCCACACCGCGCCACGGCCCGCAGAGCCCATCCGGGGCCCGCCTGGCCCGTTCGCCGCCGCCACGTGACCC